>NC_038256.2:36280548-36432507 GCF_000004515.6 Glycine max | reverse complement strand
GACTTCGCATCGGTACGTGCTTTCTAATATTAAACCAAACATATAAAAATATATCTAAAATTAATTATTTACTTATAATCAATCTTCTAACACCAAACGAAACACCTAAATACACACTAAATGGGGGAAGAACAGTATTTAATAGCAGAAGAAAGGGCTGAAGGACAGAAATAATATAAATAAATTTAATAGAAAAGGCCATAGTATTAGAAGCAGGAAAAAGTAATCAAACATACAAGTAAAAAGAGGAACAACATATAAAATTACGAAGGTAAAAATGTTTTTGTTGAGTAGTGAAAAATTATGTTATTTACAATTTTTTTATGATTTATACAACAAATATATATATATATATATATATATATATAATTTTTTAATAAATATTTAAAAAACACTAATTAACAAGACCTAAAAATAATTAGCATGAAAATGTATAAGAATAAAGAAGAATTAGTGTGATGTTGATTGGCTAATAAAGGCACACTTCCCAAAGCGCGTTGATGTGACTCACTGACACAACTTACGCTGATAGGACCAAACACGCATCACGGAAATTGAAATATTCGATGCTTGCCTTGCCGGCTTCACTGCTCCAACCTTTTCTTTTCTTTTCTTTTCTTTTGGATCCCACTCTTTAATTTTTTATTATTATAAAAAAGTAATAATTAATAAATAAAATAGAAATTTCCAACTGCAAACACTCTCACTATCCTATTAAATAATCCCAACTTGCTTTTCATTCCTTGCCTTGGATTCTGCCTCATCCTATAACAATACTGCCAATTACATTAGTGAAGCAATAAATTTTTTAACTTATTTTATTTAATAGTACAGCTTTTTTACTAATGTTTTTAGGAAAAATAAAATACACTCTCTAATTCACTGTTTTAAATATATATTTCTCTACGTAATTGACTATTTTTTCCTACAATTTATTAAAAGTTATAAAATTAAGAGAAAAAGTAACTCAAATGATATAAAATCCAATAAATTTATTTTTTTAATAAAATTTAACTAATAAAATAATATATTTAAAGAAGCGTGTAGAAAATATGTTCTAACATTTCTTATAATTTTTAATTAAAATTTATTAAAAGCTATAAATTATAAAAAAAATATTAAATAAGTTAAAACACACAACTTCTTATGATTTTTAATAAAAATTACCATCAACAAAATAAGACGTATCTAAAATAATTTTAAAAAGTATGTTCTTAATATTATAGGAAGAAAAACTATAATATTAAGAACATACTTTTTATTAAAAATATTAAATAAGTTAAAACACACACAACTTCTTATGATTTTTAATAAAAATTACCATCAACAAAATAAGACGTATCTAAAATAATTTTAAATTACCATCAACTTCTAATTTAGTTTCTTTTTAACTGTTGACAGACCTTTCCCAAATCATAAGAATGCCATTTAACCCTCCTATTAAAATATAAACTCTTAAGAACTCTTTGGTTTTGGAAGAAAAACTAGAGAAAACAAAATAGAAGAAAATAAATGAATGAAAAATGAAATGTTTTAATTTATTTGATAAGAGAGAAAATAGAAAAAAAAACTTGAATTTTTTCCTTCTCTTCATTTAATTGCAAAAAAATAGAAGGAAAGAAAAATTGTAAAATAACATAAGTACTCATATATATAAAAATATAATATTATCATTTTAGTATATCATGTATTTTGAAAAAAAATATTATGTAAAGGAATGTTTTATATTATTATAGTTTTATTAATATTACTTTACTATTGTCATATGTGAAATAAGAGATATTCTGGATAAATCACAAGAAATACTTTTTCTCCTTATATTTTCATTCCGAGAGGGGAATTTTCTTACGTCAGTTTCACTAATTTTTTCCTTCCTATTTTTACCCAAATAAATGATGGACATTACCTCTTTATTTCAATATTTATATTTTTCTTTCATCAATTTTTTTATTAGAATTTTACCGAACCAAACAAAGCCTTAATTTCTTATGTTTTTTTTTACATAACTTCTTATGTGGTTGAATGAATAAAAAAATCACATATTAAAATACCCAATTCTATGTGATTTTCCGGGCCACAATGATATTTCCCAGAACATACCGAACTTGAAAAATATCAAGAGAAAAGTTGGAAACACATTTTTTTAACATATTCATCTAAATATATTCTGTTTTATTAATTAAAATTTATTAAAATAATAAAATTGGATGAGTCTCAGTTATATTTAGTTATTCATTTTTTATTTTTTAATTTTTAATAAATTTTAACTAGTTAAAAAAATATTTTTAAAAAAATGTATTTCTAAAACTTCTTAAATAACAAATAGATACTAAATAACTCATTATTAAAATTTAGATCTCTATGTGTCAATTTTGTTAAAGAATATCATTTTTTTATTGGTAAAAATCAAACATAATATTTATAATAATATAGATATATATTCAATCAATTGAGGTATTCCTTACTAAAGAGTATCCTTTATTACAACTATACGTGCAAAATTTGTTTAAAAAAATGTAAAAAAGCAAGTAACTTATCAATTTGAATGAATTTTCATCTTTTTTTTATTTGAAAATGATTTTTCATCAACGAATATATTAATATTTTAGATTCTTTTAAGGCATTAATATTTTAGATTTATGTCTCATTCTCTTATTTATGTCATTTTATCTACTTTTAACTCATTAATCCTCGATCTATATTCATACTTTAAAAATTACAATCTTTACTTTTATTTATTGTTTGAATTTGCATTTTTTTTAAAGTTCACAACTCACTAGTCGGTCTTACTGAACACTTTTTCTTTTTTTCTTTTTCTAACTTTGCCTCTTATTTCATTAAATCTTCCATTTTTTTATTAATCTCTTTTTTTCAGCTACGAAACTTTTTCTTACATATAAACTCTAATATCATATTACAAAGTTAATGGATGAAGATTAATCTCCATTAAAAAACATGGTCGATCACTTATAGAAGAATTTTCTCCTCTATTATCTTATTTTGAAGAGATTGAGTCTTATTTAAGGAATTGAGTCAAATACCATTCAAATTAACGATTTGTTGTTGGTATTAATTATCAACTTGTTATATTCATTTATCCTTTTTATTTAACAAAGCAAGAGTTTATGCTTTTTAACTGTCCAACTATTGTAAATTTGTTTTTATATTTTATAATGTTAGAATATATTAAATCATATATTTTATAGTTTAATGTATAATCAAATTTACTGTTTTAGAAAATTGTAGCTTATTTTCAAATTTTAAGATGTTTGTTTATATAATAAATTAATTGTTTAAAATTGTTAATTTTTGTTAATTTTGTAGAAGTAACTATCTTATATTAAAACATCTATTTTCTTTATGATAAAAGCAATCTGATTAATAAATTTGAAATGTAATATTCACAAAATTACGAGCAGATATTTACATAAACGGATTATAATCCAATTGGATCAACAAAAACTATCTTCCGCACAGTCATTTACATTTCACTGAACGCATTATCATTATGTTTAACTTGTAAAAACGTTTAGTTTAATAAAGAAAATCCATGTAACTTAGTTAGAAATCAAGAAAGAAAACTTTGTTAGCCATTATAAGCGCACCAAAACCTTTAAAAGTGTCCAGTAAAATTATTTGGATTTGGTTCAGCTTGATATGGATACATGGATCTACGAATCCATCCAAAAATATTTAAACATCTTTTGGAGCCAGCTAAATTAATTAGCATCTGTCTGTAATAAGTATATTATTATAGGTATCTCATCGATGATTTATAGAAACCTTAAACAAGAGAACGAGAGAAAAGATGAAAAATAAAAAAGCAATTTGTTATCTTGAAGTAACATGTCCAGCAACAAAGAGAGAGCGGTTAAAATTAATAAGAGATCAAGGAAGATAGTTAAGGTCCATAAAAACTTAGATCTATAATAAGTGTATGGTATAAAGAGCAGATCTGAAGAAGAAAGGTGCTTACCATAACAAGAGGAAAGAGCGGAGAGGAGAGTGGAAAGAGAGGAACCGAAGGAAATCATAGGAATGGGTGGAATCGGCAAAAGGATAAACAAAACAACACAACACTGAGAGAGATCGAGATTGAGTCGAGTCTCAGATATATTCTTTACCGACCCTCCCATCTCCCATCACTTCCTCAAGCTCTTCTCCCTTTCCCTTTCTCTCTCTATGAATATGAATCACATTCACATCTAGTGGAAGTGGTTGGTTAACAATACATGAATATATATAAAGAGGATGTGAGCTGTGTTGAAAACACATGCCTGACTTGGTATGGAGTGAAGAAAACGGTGACAGCAGACCCTTCATTATTAATTTATGGACCCCTACCCTACCCGCCATGTCTTTATTTTCTTATCAACACCTACACCAATCTTCCCAACCAATTCAACTTTGGATTCTCTGTCGTCAAACACACAATGCAATCTCTGCCGTTCAACTTCTTTCACTTGATGGTAATAAAATATTAGATAAATAGTTTGTAATTAAAAAAACTGATAAATTAGTTCTGAAAAAAAGAAAATTTTAAATTTAATTTTTGAATGTATAAAAAAGTATGATAAATTAGTATTATAAATAATTTAATGACAAATCTTATAACTTAACTCTTCAAAAATATAATTTGTTATCAAATTAATCTCAGAATATTATAATAAAATAATTTCATCAATTGAATAAAAGATATTTTTTCATATTCAAGAAACTAAATTATATTATTCATATTTTTTAGAATAATTCATTATTATATCACATTTTTAAGATAAATTTTATTATTTATCCTCAAATATAAATTCAAAAGTATTTCACAAAATAATAAGTATACATATGGCTTAAATGGTGAGTATATTGATTATTTTTATAATAATTATCTTTTTTTTACAAATATAATAATTATATCTTAAAATTCATATTAATAATATTTTTAATTAGTTAAAGATATGATTTTTTTTCCATTGATAATACATAAATTTAAACTTTTTTTAATTATTATAATTTAAAATAAAACAGAGAAATATTAATCATACTTTCTATGTCAATTATTAGAAGCATGATTAGAAAAACATACATACATTCTTTTATTAACTTCCAAAGAGAAGTAAGTCACCCTGTCTATGTCAATTTCGGGCTATCCTATATTTTATACATTTCTTTTTATTATCATGCAATGCAAATGCAATTATAATTTATATCTAACTAGAATGGAATTAATTTCTTGTTTCTCAGGAAGAAATACACGTGTTTATGGACATATAGGTGGACCGGCCCTGTGGTGCTCTACCTGGACGACATGTGCTGATCAATAACAATTAATGACCATCAACATGACACTCCTGAATACCCTTTATAGGATGGTTTTTGTCCCCTTTTTATTCAATATCTATGTCCCAGTTGTCCCAGTTGGAGAGTTTGGGTTCTTTTTTGGGGCATGACTCTGATCAATTTTTCGTTGATGCAATCTTGGTTCGAATTAGTGAGTTGAATTCTTAAGAAAATTCATTTTTCATGCATGTTGACTCTAGAACTTAGTACTCCTATAGGTGAGATTGTTTTGGTTTATGAACTAGCAACAGTAAAATGCACACGATGGTGTGGTAGGTTTAGTTGTAAAGAATTAAACATGAATGAAGTGTTGCCAAGCTGCCCCAGTTATACGACTTGATTGGTTTGCCTGAGCAGGCAAGTTCGTTTCTGGAAGAGGATGATAAGTGATGACAATTGATGGAGAAGTATGTGATTAGGCAAAATGAAATGTACCTCAGGCTGTCCGATACTCAAATGAGGGTTCAAAGAAAATACACTTTGATGCTGTAGTAGGGACTTTTAATTTTCCATTGAGAGCTTCACTAGATGATTCTAGTTATACTACTGATTTTATAAAGAAGCTCATACTTCAGCATTTGATGATTTGAAGCAGAGATTGACAGGAAAAATAAATAAATAAATAAATAAATAAATAAAAGGCGTTTGCAGCTGAGTTTGTTAAGACAGAATTAATACTCCTCTGGTGCTTCATTTGTATGATGTATGATAAATTGATAATATCGGTTCAGTACTCCAAAAAAATTTCGGAAAATCTTCTGATATTGGCCGATTACTAGTTGTATTTTATGATTTCCTTGCAAGCAACTCCGGGTTCAACTTTTAACTGAGCCATGCACATTCCACTATACTATTACTTATCGCTTAGGTGCACCCTCTCAATTCTCAGCCTGGCCCAATTCAAAGATGCACCTATCTACAGTATCTCGTAGTCACAGATCTTTGTACACAAGCAAAAAAATGCCTTCCGTGTTTTGGTCCACAAGCTTAAAAGACCAGCTTCGCATCGCCGGAATCGGACCTGACTTTCACGACACCTATAATCAATCGTTTTTGCATAAATGTTCGAATTTCGAAGGATCTAAAAGCTACCAATGTCAAGGTATGTGCTATCATTCGGAGGCCCAAATAAACATGGCAGTATGTCCCAACTTATGTTGACCCATTTGTTTCACAGGACAAGGCCAGGACTAAGGAATCTTGGGCTAAATGCAAGTAAGGTACTATCTTGGCCAAAAAGGGAAAGATAGATTTACTTGATAAGCATATGGAAGTGAAATATATTTGTACGTATTAAAAGAAAAAAGTTCAAGCAGCTAAGAAATAGACTACGCTATAAACATATTACAACTTAAGGGCAATGAGAAATTGCTTCCTTTGCAAAGTATCAAATGGTATCATTGCAAAAGTACCAAAAAAAAGTAGTATCATTACAAAGAATACTTTCTCTTTGGTTGCTTGGATTGGGATCATCAGACGTATTATGTATGTAATATTCAAAAATGAAAATGTCAAACTTGACGGGAAGAAAAAAAGAAAGACACGACGACGAAGACGACTACTGACCACATTCTCCCCAAGAATCCTGCTATACATCTCATATATTGCGGCAAGCAAGCAAGCCTCCTATTTTGTATTTTGTATTTTTTGACCCTTACTTTTCATGAGAAAAGTAATTATTGTTTAGCTCGTGGTTGTCCATGTTTGTAATTACACAGTGAAGAATATTATGTACCAATTACGTTTAATCCAGCAGCAGACTATGGATCTTATCTTTCGAGCTTCATTGATCTTGGCTTAGGCTGCGATACGACAGCTTTCTCTTGTTCAGTAAGTGCATGGCGGAAATGGCATCTATGGCCATATGGGCACACAACCCCAGCAAGGACCATTCTGCAGACCTCAGTTTTGTAGCGTGGGTGGCGGATCACTGGGCGAAGCTCCCCAATACCATGAGCAAATTGGCAGTGGTCTCCATATGGGCATGTGCCAGTTTCCTGCCACTTATTACACAGCTCAGTCTTGAACATCCCTTGGTTATACACTATCATTTCAAGAGGCTCTTCCTCTTTCTCCCCTCCACGCACATATACCTTTTGCTGTACCATACAAACACATAAGCAAAATTTCGAAAAATAATCAAATACCATAAATCAACAAATAAAATAAATTTAAAACTGCCCCCCTATTCTTTAGGATAGCAACTATCAAGTCTTGATAAATTAATTGTCAACAACTATCGTGTTAAATGTTGCATTTACAATTTTCAATCATATAATATATAGTAGTTAATAGTCAAATGACTTTCTAGATTATATGCCCAATTATGCATTTATATCTCAGGATACATGATGTACAAGCAAGTTATTAAAGTATATACTTTCAACACATACTAATCATGTTAACTATTATTATTAAAATGTAAATTATTATAAATTTTTTAACTTTTATTCCATGGATAAAAAAACTATTACTATTAAAATGACTTCTTCTTCATGTTCTTTGCCGACAATAAATTTTTTCATCATATAATAAATATATTTGCATGAATAAGATTTTACCATTAGCATTGATAATGTCATCTCATAGCTCATAAGGTATTTTTGTTTGTGGCTATTAAAACGTTGAACTTACAAAACCACTAGCAGCAGAATGACCAATTTAATTCATATATAGTACAAGACTATCATAAATATTTTAATAATTTTAGAGATGTAAGAAAAAAAAAGTTATTTAGTAGACGTTGTATGGCTAGCTCTATCTACTATTTTAGTCATGCATGCCAATTTCTATATATTTCAAAATTCATAGATATGTAATACTAAAACTGTATGGCTGCTCCATGTAAGAATTAATTTAACTTAAGTGGAACATGATACCCAGACAAGAAAAAGAAACGGGAAAAGCTTTGAACCCCACCTAACCTAACGACCCTAAAGCCCAGGATATGCAAGCCACCAAACAGGTTACGTACAACTGTCACAGAAACCTTGGGCTACTTCTTTTTTGCCTAAGAGCAAGTTGAACTAATGGGTCCTGTGAACCCGAATATACTAACTAGAGTAGCACACTTCCAAAACAAGCACACGCAAATGAAAACAACCCCCCGAAACTACTCCATTCGATGCAGCTACCAGGTAATGACATAGACAAGCAAGGTCTTACTTCTTTTGAAAGGAAAATAATTAGCAACTAACAAGCACGTCAAAGTACAGTAAATAACGATAAACACAATAATCACACCGCGCGCAAAACAAATAACAATATAATAATATTAACAATAATTAAAAAAAAGAAATAAAAGCATAGGTAGTTAGCACGTGTGTCCTTACAACGGGTTCAGGTGGAGTGGCGGAGGCGCGTGGGCGAGTGGCGCCTTTGTTGCGAGTGGCATTGTTGTTGTTGGGGGCAAGAGCCGCAGACTGAGACATCTTCAAGTAGCCATTGGACCTCACAGAAATGCTCTTAGGGAGCGAGAACCTCTCCACTTCCACCACGTTGTTATTCTCAATCACGCTCGTTGGACTCTCGTCCGAAACTTCCTGCAGCTCCTTATTGTTATTATTATTATTGTTCATAATATTGTTATGATTTTGATTATTGTGGTTGTTGTTATTCCAATCGGCATAATTCTCTTTATTCCCTTCCCCAATGTGGAGGCCGCGGAAGCCATGCAAGACATCGAACAGCGTCGGTTGCATCTGGCCGGATGAGCCGCCGCCGCCGTAGTGATTCTCCAGCGAAGCCTGGATGACGAGGTGCAGCTGCTTCTGGAGCTCCTTGTTCGCGGCTCGGAGCAGGCCATTCTCCTCCCTCAGAGCCTCCACCTCCTTCGAAGTTTCCACCAGGCGATTCAGACACATGCTTTGACGGTTCACCATGTCCTGGTGCTTCTGAATTGACTCGGAGTAAGGATAGAGCGAACCACCGCCGCCGCTGCTGTTGCTGCAGCTCGCGGAGAGCGAGGGAAGGTTCTCGCTCGACAGTGCCGAGTACAGCGAACTGTAGAGGCCGCCGGTTGATGGCATTTGACCGGCAGAGGCGCCGCCGCCAAATCCGCCGTTGGAGGAGGGAGAGCAAGTGTCCTTGTTATGCATTTTACTCGGTGCTGCAAAATCAGCAAGCAAAGATAGTGAGAAGAATTTCCGAAACGTGACGTGACGTAACGATCGATTGATTAACTGAATCGTTTCCTTCGATCAAACATTAATTAATTCATGTGCATATCAATTTTCAGATCATATATAAATTAATAACCGGTTCGTTAAAAGTTTACAAAGCGTGATCAAAGAAAACGATGAACTATTCAAGAAATGTCGATGAAACAATTGATAAGTCTAACATGCAAATTGATCAATGTACATGAGAAAGTTAATTCAGAGAAAAATTAAAGAAGCTAGCTACGGTTCAATGAAGAAACGGAGAATTTCTTGAAAAGCGCGCAGGCACGCACTCACCTTGCTGCTGGTTCTGAGCTTCTCTGTGGAGTGAGGGAATTTTAGAAAGAGAAAGCGATCTGAGAGAGAGTGAGGTGGAAGAAGAGGTTTTATAGTGGTGATGGTTGAGGTGTGTGTGTGTGTTTGGTGTGCGAGGGAAAGAATCGTTTCTGACACACTTCCTAACAGAATAATCTTTCGGACCTTATGCAATTTTCGCGCCTTTCCCTAATTGCCCCCACTCATTTCAAAAGATCCGGACGATCTTTTGGGGGTGATTTTTGGTATTTTAAATTGATGAGTTCCTTCAAACATAAATTGGTCCTTGATATTCTTTCTTTTATGAAATAATAATATATTCAGTTTTCATCTTACTATACTAATTGATTCTGTAATTTCGTCTAAGTCTAAATTCAATTCAGCGACATAATAAACTATAATCTTGTTATCAATTATTGTTATAAGCATCGTTTTCTATTCATTTGTACTTAAATAAATGTTTAACTAATGTCAGCAAACATATGCACTCACATCAATAATTACTTAATGCAGAAACTAATATGGGTTTTGTTAATTATTGTTTTTGTTAAGAAATACTAGTACAGTAATAAATTAAAAAATATTAAATGTTATATTTTGATATAAAAAATTACTTAAAATTATTAACATTATCTTAAAAATAATAGTGAACAAAATTATAATAATACTTGTCTAAAATGGTCACTAAGTATATTTTATATAAAAGTAACAATTAAAAATAGTTTAAATGACAAAATAGTTGAACCGGCTCAGAGAATCGATTTTTTTTTTCCACTGATTATTAATCACCTGAATATTTCTTTAAGTGCATTATACATATTTAAGAATTTCTTTTAAAAAAATACATATTTAAGAATTCAAATATGTGTAGGAATCATGGTGAAAGTTAGCTTGATGTTACATATAAAAGAATCACGCAATAAACATTTAATTTGGTTTTCCATAAATTCTTATAATGTTTATTTTATCTTTAAAAAACTAGTGATATTAAATTCGTCCTTAAATAATCTAAAGGAATAATGATGTAAGATCATGTTATGCTCACATGAGTAAGAATGATCTATTTAGTGAAAGAATTCATGTTCGATTTCAATCGTGTATAAAATTTCTTTAGTCTAGTGACAATCATGCATTGCGAGTGAGATAAGTGTCTGAAATAATTGATTAAAAGATACTCGTGATCTTTGACCTAAGACAAAAAAAATTAATCTTTAAATTTATTTTTTATCATAGACATAAAGTTTAATGATAATAAATAATAAATTTTAAAAAAAGTTGATGTTGAAAGAACTTATTATGATTTAAGGACCAAATCATCATATTAAAAAAACCCTTTAAACAACAAAGTGACAATTTACTTTAAATTACATATGTAATATTATGTATAAACTTCTAAACTACACATGCCAACACCTTTAGTTGGCAAAATCAAATGTTTTAGTTTTCTACTCTAATCAAAATTCAATCACATCAAATTCCTACAATGGGGTCCACCTTATATGATTTATTCTTCCTTTGGAACATACACATAAAAAGAAATAATTATTTATTTGGTTCTAACAGAAAGATAATAAGAGGCGAAGACAGTTTAGAGGGCGTATTCAAGGTGCAGTTGCGGTTAGAGCAGCATTTGATTAAATAATGCTTGAATTTGAAGTTAGTTTGAAGGAGGGTACTGGCTGGTGGTCTTGGCTTTGGTTTCCCATTCTCAAGTCACGGAAGTAGTGGATTAAGACACTTTGACATTCATTTTAGAAATATAATAGGAGCCCATCATGATCATAGTCTTTCTATATGGAAAATTTGGAGGGAGAAGGTAGAGGGATTGCTTCTTTATCACATTTACAACAACCTCTTCCTCTAATAGCTACTCTATCAAAATCTGGTATCAAAACGTTTGTTGAATAAAATAACACTCATCCAAATAAGATCCTCACGTTAATTTCTTTCTCAATAGGCAAAATACAAAGCCCTTCCCACGTGTCATGGACATGGTTGTTAAGTTAGCCACACAATTCTTCTCAAACTTTTATCTTGTCATGAAACAAACAATGGTCAGATTATCTTTCCCTGTCATTACAGCTTTGGTCACACTGCTAAAAGCTGAATTAGCTGTTCTCAAGTATTATCAAGGTCTAAAGACCAAATCATAAATGTCCCTTTCTTTACTAGTCTCAATGCACATAGCTGCAACTGAAAATGGCTGCTTGTAGAGCATAATCCTAAACTTTAATTGAATTGGAACACGACTGAGTATAGGTATAGATTATTCCGTAAAAGGGGTTAAGATGGACAACATACTAACATTTCAAATGTCAGTTAGAAATGCAAATGGGTTGACTCAACTTAACTACCAACAGGCGTACCAAAAGATCTGGAGGTATTGCAAGAGGCATATGATTTATCAAGAATCAAGAACCATCAAAAACGTTTGCTATGGTCATATTTAAATTATCAAGATTAAAAGAAAAATGTAAGTAACTTTGTTAAGTAATTATGTACCTTCTAACAAACTTTTAATCTTGATATATATGACTACGATCCAATATATATGAATTGAGTTATCAAGATTATTAGACTTTTAACAAGAAGTCCACTCAAATTTAGAGAAGAATTTGTTTGGAATCCATTCCTATTTACATACACAGATTAATTCTTTCTGAATGAGAAGTAATAATATATTATGATGCTATACTTGTTACAGCATATAAACAGACAAAGTGTGCATGGAATTGAATGGATCAGTTTATCAAGAGCATAAGCAAAATTAGATTGCTTTCTGCCTTAGCAATGGCTTTCACTCTCTTTCTTAAATTAGCTCCAGGTTTCCTGGATAGAAGTTGAAATTGCTTCTCATGCCTGGAAGCAAAAAGAATATAAATATGATAAAATACATATATCATTCTAATAATATTTCCAGGGATAAAATGCATTATTGCTGGAAGTAAACCAATGTGGTAACAAAAACAAATTCAAATGTCAAAATTGACAATACTGAGATGGAGATTTTAACAGGTATGTGATCACTGGACGGCATGGTAAAATTACTCGGACAAAACAGCGAGGCTAAAGTGAGGCACTTAGCACACAGAACTCACAATTGAGACTTTTTTTGTTCTCTTTCTACACTTCATATGACATTTCCTCCACATGTGTGCAATCTTCAATTCAACTTAACTACCTGAATAAGCCTTCCTTTCACTGTAGGGAGAAAGGGCACTGTCATCATGGCTAGTGCAACTGCTTTCCTCATTGAATCTCAAAACGGAGAATGGTATGGTTGAATCAAATGGTCGAATTGCAAGGGCGGGATCCATGCTTCTTGGACGGTACTGGCTGAGAGGATTCATATCCTTATTGTCAAGATCAGATTGGGAGATAGTAATAGACGCAGCTGCAGAAGATTCCTTTCATGACAGAAAAACAACACTTCAATTAAAAGGTATTTTATTTTGGAGACAGGGTATCTTATTGATGCTACCTTGACTTCTTACACCTTAGCTCTATCAACTATCTATGAATACATAATTAAAATGATTTTGGTGAAGATCAATTGGAATTAACCTTAAACTACAAAATGAAATTTTTATTCTAAAGGTTACTATACAAGCAAGAACATGAAGCTTCCCAACATGTGCACCATATACTACACTTTTATGGAACTAAACCATTGCATCACATATGGAAGCATAAAATAGTCACCCAGTTCTTCTTTTATGGTATTTTGGTAAACTGCTATGGTTATAAATAGCTTTAAAAATCAGGATAGGAAGTGCAATTCCAAGCAAACTCAATATTGGATATAGGTTTGCTGAATCTTGAATGTAACAATTTTACAGTATCTGTGGTACAATTTACATGTTTGAATGCTTTCCAAAGAAATGTCTGGTATACCCAATAACAAAGAATGACAAGAAGGCATCTACACCAATATTATTCATGTCTAAACATGAAGACTTCCCCATTTTCCTCTTTTGTGGAAGAAGTCCTAAACTGAAAGGAAACTGATGGAGTGCACTTTTCTGCACATAATGTTTTTTCTGCATTAACATTGTCCATAATTCTATAAAAATTCAAGTTGATATAGATATTATGATGCTCTTCAATTATCTTTATTATCTGATGTAGCCCTATAATTATCAATACACTTAGAAGAAGTGAAAATGTGTTACTATAATGGAAGAAATTCAGACCTCCATTGCACTT
This sequence comes from Glycine max, assembly GCF_000004515.6. Lineage (NCBI taxonomy): Eukaryota > Viridiplantae > Streptophyta > Magnoliopsida > Fabales > Fabaceae > Glycine > Glycine max. Next base: position 36,418,492 of record NC_038256.2, on the reverse strand, counting down.
GGATTGTCAATATCTGACTTGCCAACTGACTTATCCTTCTCTAAAGAAGAGCAGGAGACATCTTGATCATCAAGCAGTATTCTAATTGAATCTTGATCTCCTCCAAATAGTTCCTCAAAGTTTTGGAAAGTTAAGTCAACATCAGGGATGTTAAAATCGTCTTGACAAACAAGTTCTTTGCATATCCCAAGGTCTTGAATATTTTGGGACCACAACTGCAAACATTGACAAAAAGAAATTTCCACTTTGACAAGAAGTAAAAAGTTAACCAGATGCTTGATACTGAACCATCAATATAATGTCAACCAAATTTAAATGAATCAGATGTTAATGCAATCACCAACACGCAGCAAAAGAAGCATCTGCTTACACTACTAGATGCCAGACATTCAATTTGTCATTTCTGGTCGCTGACAGAGATTGGAAGGAAGGTACTAAGTTTAATACATCAGCATGCAAAGTTGGAAACAAAAAAATCCAAACACTTTATAATACTGACTGAAGTTTAGAAACCCTATCTAGAGCATGTTTGGTTTGGCATTTTGCCTACCAAACTCCTGTTGAAAGCATTCAAAAGCTAGTTGAAATTTGTTTGGATGATTTCCCATTTGTTCAATTTCAACCAGTTTTTCCTTTTAATCAGGGTTGGCCTGGAAGCAACAAGTTGAAGCCTTTGCTTTGGAGGACTTTCATTGTTAGAAAAGTCTTGTAATAATATAAGTCTTATAATATTAAACTTAAACCCTTTTTTAGTAAATATTGGGATATCTTGTCCATAGCTAGACTGGTTTTCTTTTTTATTGTAGACAAGATATACTTGAGTTTTAAAGCTTGTGCTGCTTGTCTTATTGGACTTAATGCTCTTTGAGTTCCCTATACAACACATTATCTGTCGTATTGATGATAGCCTATCATTGATAATTTAATATCAAATATAGAATTTTTTAAGTGATTTTAAGTTGATTACTTGGTTCTCTGTTCCCATTCTTCATCATGATCATACTCTAAATATATTTTCAAGGAATGTATACAACCCGATGTTCTCTTCCAAACTGTACTTGAAAAAATGATGTAATTTATCTGAAACATATTTTGCATATGTGTAACACATTCATATTTTCATGTAAGTTGTCAACTTGTCATTAAGTTTCATATGATGCTTAGCACCAAAGGCATGCATCCCATAAAATTCAAAGCAAAGAGCAAATTAGGAAAACAAGTTTGCAGTTTCATATTTTTATGTCTAGCAGAACAGTGTGGTTGAAACCTGTGGTCCAACTATGGCCCACAACAGTGGACAGATAATTCTCTGACCTGATTACTTTGAAGTGGACTTCGGCATGTCCAGAACAACTCTCCATGCAAGGGAAGATCGATAATTGAAGAAGAATATAAATTGTCAAATTGAGAAAACGTAGAAGGCAAAGTTTCAGGATTCAGCTCCACAGTGGGACAGTCTTTTTCCAGAACATTAGTAGCAAGATCCTGGGACTTTTGTGCTTGCTCATTGAATTTGTCGTCCAATTTCTTAAGAGTGTGATATACTGAAGGAGATAAATCTTTTTCTTGTAGCCTATTGATCTTTGCAAGATAATCAATGTCCTCATTTTGTTGAAGCATTTTTAAATCAATAATCTGCTGCAGAATAGTTTGTCGCTCTTGATCACTGTACAATATCTGCAAGACAATATTAAATACTGAGAAGATGTATCACAATTTAACTTGTCCATCAAAAGCAGAAAAAAGTAAACCTTGTGGGTTGCTTTTAGACAAATACATTGTTGGACATTTTAGTGTAATTGATCTCTTTATTGTGTTAAAATAAGAGTGCACGCTTGTTTTAATGTAATAACGAGATGTTCGGTTTAGGCAAAGGTTGGAAGTTACATGGAAGTTACTAAAACTTCCATTAACGGTTGGAAGTTACATGGAAGTTACTAAAACTTCCATCAACGACAATTTTTAAAAATAAATAACTTCCATCAACCGCCAATAACCACCTATTCTTTGATTATAAATAATCATCCTGGTTCAGAAAGCATAATATGTGAAAAACATACAAGACCAAAACAAAACTCTTGAATTATAATCTTCTGATTTTATCCGATTGAACAATTTTGGTTGAACCCCGAAATTTGATTCAATCTGAAAGTGTTTATACACGACTTCAGATTTATCCAGGATTATCTCGATTTTCAAAATTTAACCAATAAAAGATTGAATCAAATCTTTCGAGATGACGAACGATAGTTCGAAGATGACAAGCAAGTTTGCAAAGTTGGACAAGTTTGAAGGGCAGGATTTCAGAAGATGGCAGAAGAAGATGCACTTTCTCTTGACAACATTGAATGTGGTGTATGTGCTGAGTACACCGATGCCGGTGTATATGGAAGACGAAACTCTGGATCAAACAAGGAAGCGTTCGAAATGGGAGAACAACGATTACATTTGTCGTGGACACATTCTGAACGGTATGTCTGACTCTCTCTTTGATATTTATCAAAATGTTGAGTCTGCTAAGGAATTATGGGACTCTCTTGAATCCAAGTATATGGCAGAAGATGCCTCAAGTAACAAATTCTTAGTTAGTAATTTCTTTAATTACAAAATGATTGATTCGAGGCCTGTTATGGAGCAATATAATGAACTGCTGCGGATTTTGGGTCAGTTTACTCAACATGATTTGAAAATGGATGAATCCATTGCAGTTTCATCTATAATTGATAAACTGCCTTCTTCTTGGAAAGACTTCAAGCATACCTTGAAACATATGAAGGAAGAGTTGACTCTGGTTCAACTCGGCAGTCATTTCATGATTGAGGAGTCGCTGAGGGCTCAGGAAATTGACAAAGTCAATAATAAAACCGTAGCAGGTTCCTCTTCCGTTAATATGGTAGAGGAAAGTGGAACAGTTAAGCAAAATTACAATGCTAAAGGTAACAAACGAAAATTTCAAGGAAATAAGAACAAAGGTCCAAACAAACAGACAAAATTGTCATGTTGGAAGTGTGGGAAACCTGGTCATTTAAAGAGGGATTGCCGGGTGTTCAAAGGAAAGAACAAGGCTGGTCCAAGTGGGTCTAATGATCCTGAAAAGCAACAAGGTCAGATTGTAGTGAATAATTTTAATTCGAATACGAATTCAAATTATGTATCACTAATATCTGATGCATTCTATGTGTAGGATGATGACGTTGCTTGGTGGTTTGATTCGGGAGCAACAAGCCATGTGTGCAAAGATCGTCGTTGGTTCAAGGAATTTAGACCAATCGATGATGGCTCTATTGTGAAGATGGGCAATGTTGCAACTGAACCAATCCTAGGATTAGGTTGTGTGAATTTAGTTTTTACTTCCGGAAAAAGTTTGTATTTGGATAATGTCTTATTTGTACCTGGTATTCGTAAGAACTTATTGTCTGGTATGGTTTTAAATAATTGTGGTTTCAAGCAAGTACTTGAAAGTGACAAGTACATCTTGTCAAGACATGGTTCGTTTGTTGGATTTGGTTATCGTTGTAATGGAATGTTTAAATTAAACATTGATGTTCCTTTTGTTCATGAATCTGTTTGTATGGCCTCGTGTAGTTCTATAACTAATATGACAAAATCAGAAATTTGGCATGCTAGATTAGGACATGTTCATTACAAAAGATTAAAAGATATGTAAAAAACAAGTATGATTCCTCCTTTTGATATGAACATTGAAAAATGCAAAACTTGCATGTTGACCAAGATCACTAGGAAACCTTTTAAGGATGTTAAAAGTGAGACTAAAGTCTTAGACCTTATTCATAGTGATTTGTGTGATTTGCATGCTACTCCATCATTAGGTCATAAAAAATATCTTATTACTTTTATTGATGATGCATCAAGGTATTGTTATGTATATTTATTAAATACAAAAGATGAAGCTCTTGATAAATTTAAAATTTATAAGAAAGAGGTAGAACTTCATCAAAATGGGCTAATCAAAACTCTTCGTACGGATAGGGGAGGTGAGTATTATGATCCGGTTTATTTTCAATCTACTGGAATAATACATCAAACTACAGCTCCCTATACACCACAACAGAATGGTGTAGCCGAAAGGAAGAATAGAACCTTGAAAGAAATGGTGAATTCCATGTTATCCTATTCGGGTTTAAGTGAAGGATTTTGGGGTGAGGCTATGTTGACAGCCTGTTACTTGTTGAACCGAATTCCTAACAAAAGGAATAAGGTTACCCCATATGAACTTTGGCACAAAAAGACACCAAATTTGAGTTATCTCAAAATTTGGGGATGTAAGGCATATAGTCAAGTGTATAATGGGAAGTCTAGACACTTGGGTGTTAGACACAACATGGTTCGGGAGTTAATCATGCATGGTGTGATATCAGTGGAGTTTGTGAGAACTCAGCATAATTTGGCCGATCATTTAACCAAAGGGTTAAGTAGAGATCTCGTAAAAAGGTCGGCTGTGGGATTAGGATTAAAGTCCATCTGAAATCTCTTATGTTAAGATACCCAATTCCCATCTAATATGACATTAGGTGCTGAATTCAATGTGGAAAGCTTAACATGTAGAGATTGGAACACATCATCGAAAGTATCCCAAAAGGAATGTGTTCGGTTCTGTAAGTTAAGGAGGTTGAAGTATAACTTCTCAATGGTTCTTTTGAAAAATTGCATTTACAGGTGCAAGAAAGAAAAGGACTACCTATATAAGCATGAAGTTTAGCCGCTTCAAGAAGCTGGGACTTGGCTTTGATATGCTTATGAAGGATAGGGACACAGGCTAGTAAAACTAGTGTCGAGCAAGAGTAATGTTATAAACTATTGTGCAGATTATCTTCATGTATTCATTATGAATAGAAAGGGTTCAATCCTTAGTGACACCCTGATATTCGAATATTTGAAACGTGTAATTTGCTAAGATGAAATTCAATCGTCACGATATTTCATCTATGCAGTAGTTTGTGGTATGTTATGACTTTGGTGATTTGATCGGTAATTACACTAAAATGGGGGAGGTTTGTTGGACATTTTAGTGTAATTGATCTCTTTATTGTGTTAAAATAAGAGTGCACGCTTGTTTTAATGTAATAACGAGATGTTCGGTTTAGGCAAAGGTTGGAAGTTACATGGAAGTTACTAAAACTTCCATTAACGGTTGGAAGTTACATGGAAGTTACTAAAACTTCCATCAACGACAATTTTTAAAAATAAATAACTTCCATCAACCGCCAATAACCACCTATTCTTTGATTATAAATAATCATCCTGGTTCAGAAAGCATAATATGTGAAAAACATACAAGACCAAAACAAAACTCTTGAATTATAATCTTCTGATTTTATCCGATTGAACAATTTTGGTTGAACCCCGAAATTTGATTCAATCTGAAAGTGTTTATACACGACTTCAGATTTATCCAGGATTATCTCGATTTTCAAAATTTAACCAACATACATTTGGTAGAAGCTGTTTCTATTGACTTTTGTAGTCTTTTTTTTTTCTTTTGCTAATTAATTAGACATGTATTACTGCTTGTGATTCTGATCTTCCTCTTTCTTTTAACAAATATTATTTTGCCTTTCAAATAAAAGAAAATTAGACATGTATTATGTATATCCAAATACATTTATCGAATCGAGACTAGAAATAAAAATATAAAAATTTCACAATTTGGCTAAATACTTTAAGGAGTATATTTAAATTACACCTTCCTATAATTGTTGCGAATCCCTAAATTTGAGCAAAGTGATCATTCCTTCGATTTGCTCAAAATGTTTTTTAAAAAAAAAAACTGTACTTTCTTTCATTTGTCCAAATGTTAACATCTTAAACAGAAGAGTAAACCATCAAATCAATTCCTGAAATTGTAATTATCAGTTATTTTAGTCATTGAAATTATGAAAAATAAATTTTAATCCCTAAGAATCCATCAATTTAGTTTGAATGTCACATTTTGGTTTCTTACTATGTGCACTTCAGACTCTCACTTTATTGTGTCGGTCAATTTGGTTCCTAAAGTCTGAGAAGCAATTTGATTGTTAGTCCTTAAATCAAAGGACTAACTAAGGGATACATTGATTAATTTTATAAGAGTTAAATTAGTTATTGGTACCAATTTCAAGTACTAAATTAACAGTTATTAAATCAAGAATTACATTTTCCTTTTGATAATATTAGGGATAAACTCTCTTTTTTAAATTTTAAAAGAAGGTAATTATACACATTTTTCTCCTTGCATATGTAAAGAAATTATTTTCATATTCGAGCACATGATCAACCGGTCAACAAGGCACAATTTTACCATTGCGCCAGGGCTCACCCACAATTTTAGAAGATAAATAGTTAATTATCCTTTTATTGCATCTATTACAAAGAAATTGAAAGCAATAAAAGTGTACATCCTGTTCAGCACTTCACTCATTAATAATCATTTCTTTAATCCTAAAAAGTATGGAAAGTAAACTTGTATCTTATGATATTACTTCTGCATATCCATGTATATGCTTTTAAACTGTCTTTTATTGATTTTCACTTTTTTTTAAGTCAATCACTTCACAAGTACCACATGGTTTATGACTAGTGTGTAGAAATTAATTAAAATGGAAAAGTTCGCTGACATAAAGATAAACTTTATATTATGAGTTACTTAATTTTCAAATGACTGAAATCCGAAGTTAATTATATATTTCATCACTACAATAAAAGAGGTATTAAAACTTCATTCTATCTTTGCTTACCTGACCTTGTTGACTGGTTGATCCTCCCCCATCAAATTTGGCTCCAGATGGCATTGAGGGGATCCCAGTTTGAATGCCAGGCTTTCCTGAAACTTGTGCAACATTCAAATCTGCAGAAACACAAGAAACTGAACCAAACTGATCCTGAGTGGCACTGTTTTCAATCTCATTCGATTCAAACCCCCAGAGTGCTGCAAAGTCTTTAGCAGAAGGGCAGCCCATGAAACTTCTGATAGCTCGTTTCTTATGTGGTAAAGAAATGTTATGCAACTTTTGATCACAGTCACGACAGATCAACATTTTATGTTCCAAACACAGAACATAAGCAAGATGGTATCCGCATGAGTGGCACACAAAGTTCCGGAGGTGCCGACCAGACACTGCATTTGCTAAATGCACCTTTGAATCACAGGATAGACAAAGATATGCTGCATCAGCCTTACAGTAAACAAGTGGCCTCAAAGCTGTGCAGAATTCACAAACCTTCTCCATTTCCTTAGTCTTCAATTCCAAACATGAAAAAAGCTATGAAATTATAAAACCTTATACTGTATGGGCAGCAATTTGATAATCCCATCTTATATCAGTTGTTGTCCCGTATAGATTTAGAAGCTGTAAAGAAAATCGATCACATCGTGGGGTCAATAGAATTTAAAGCTCAAGAAAAAAAGGCCAATAGCTTCACATCAAATGCAGTTGCATATACTTGTGAAATCATGAGAACAATATTAAGCATATTTTAAATGGTCCTTTGAGAAAATTTAAAAAAATAAAGAGTGTAATTTCTATATATGTAAATTCTTTCATGGATATAATCAATCAATCACAAATAATGATAAGTATGACTTTAAATAATTATTATAAAAGTAAACAAATTCATCATGCGTAGTAATTTGTAATTGAATGACCAGTGTGAAAACTCAGTGAATATACTAGCATTTACTAAGAAAAAAAAAGTCTTTTTGCTCCAAATTTATTGGAAGTCTCAGAGGATTATTATAAAACTCCCTTAATTTGCACACATGAGTAATTATCAATCATCATAACATCAGCTGGATTGGAAATTCCAAATCGGTGGTGATTCAGTAATAGCCAACCACTCTGACCTCCCAAAAAACTACCACAAACTATCATCAACACGAATGAAGATAACAAAGCCACATGCAAACGAAAAAAGATCTGAATTTAATTTTATTTTCAATGAAAGAAAAGGCACCAAAAAACAGTGTTTAGAAAGCAGTGGATGCAACAATTAACAAGAAGAAATCCGAGAGAAGCAAGCAGCAGGGTTGACTTTTGAGAACGACTTGTAAAACTGAAAAAGAAGTAAGAGAGTTACCTAGGATTGTTTCCCAATAAAATCAAGTCTAAGAGAGCAAAGAGAAAAAAAGTGTTTGTTAAATATGTTTGTTTATGGAAAGGTTGGGTTGTGTTGTGGGTTATTCTCTTCTCTAGTTGATTGTGAAGAAGGAAGGAAGGAAGCATGAGTCATGCGTTGTTGTTTTTGTTGCAGGCTTTTTTACTAACCCATACCCAAATGGGTGAGATGACGTGTACATGGATCTTTCCAGCATGGACAAAGCGATGTGGTCGTGTGGGGTCCACCAAGGACGTTATCCAATGTATAGTGCATGTGAATGTGGTGGTTACGTAATCCCAAAGTTTAGCCGCGTTGGGCCAATTGCAACTCGCTTAACGGGCCCACGCCCTCGTGCCTCACGAGTCACATAACATTTACATCAACAACAAACAAAAAGTACTACTGTACTATATAAACACTCTTTTTTTTTTTTTAAAGAAAAACATTATGATATTTTTTCTACTATTAGTATTAGATATATTTGAATGTATTTTTTTTTTTGTTAGTAGAGTTGAGGAAAATTCAATATAATAATAAGTAATTATGAGGTATAAAAATGGAGGAAAGTGGCTGAACCTATTTATTTATTTGACACTGAATCATAATATAGTTGAAATGAGAAAAAGAACACCAAAGTGATTGGGAAAAATAAAAGTGGCATTGTAGGTGAGGTTGGCCACGAAGATTGAACAGTGAATACGATAAATGTTGTTTGGACATGAAAAGTGTAGGAGCTGTTGTTGACTTATATCAATCTGCTATGATTTCAGATGGCACAGTTAAAGCCCAATGTACTACATTGAATGACACCGTCTCGTGAAGAAAAAGAGATTCATATGAAAGTAGGGGACACAAAACGGGCTAGCGGGTCTGACCCGGATGGGTCCGATGCAGATTGCAAACTATAACAAACATGTAGGATAGAAGTTCAAATTTAATCTAGACTTCTAAAATGAAGTCTAAAAATCTTATAAAAGCCTGATTTTTGGGACATGCTAAGTGCACCTAGCAATTAGGTGAATGGGCAAAATTACCCTTGTACCAAAGTTTAAAAATAAAACTAATTTTAAACAAATTAATTCCTTCTTCCAGAGAACCAGAAGAACTTTTTCTGGTAGCTTTGTTCTTCCGAAAGAACCTTCTTCTGGTAGCTTCTCCGGAAGAAGGTTATTTCGGTAGAACAAATTGTTCTGGTGAAAAACCTTCTTCCGAAAGAAGAAATTTTAAAAAAAAAATTAATTTTATTTTCAAACTTTGACACAAAGATAATTTTGCCCATTCATCTAATTGTTGAGTGCACCAGTCATGTTTTGCCAAAATTTAGCAAAAGTTCTAAACTTTGGCACAAGGGCAGTTTTGGCGGGCTTAGCTGCATTAGGTCGTGATCAAATTGAACAAAAACATCCATATTTACTTCAAGCTCAAATTTCAGACAGTTACTATTGACACTCTCCTTATTACTTGTACACTCCCCTTCCCTTTTTTTTGAATTGTTTCCCAAACTATCCCCAGTAAATGCATGCACTCCTCCCCTGCCCAGTCCTTTTCGTTTCTTCAGGAAAAAACACTCTTCCTCCCATTAGGGGTGGAAATGAGTCAAGTCAAGCCAAATTTTATTAGGCTTGAGCTCAACTTGAGTTGAATACACAAAGCTTGAGTTTGACTCATTATCTGTCATAGGCTTTTTTTAAAGGCTCCGTTTGACTTGTATAAAAGCCTGACTTGGCCTATCAGCCTATTTAAAAGTCTGCTTAGAGACGTCTTTGACCAATTAATTGTTTTAAAACCTAGTGAAATATTAACTAAAAAAAGAAACTTATAAAATTTTGTATAAATAATGTACAAATCCAAAAATAATTGATAAACAAAATTATATTGAATTCAAGTTGTTAAAACACAAAGTATATCAAAAGAAAATGAAAAAAAGAGAGCATAATATTAAAAAATATATGGATTAGAGATGATTTATACTAATATAGTCAAATAAAAATATTTAAATTGTTTGTTAATTGTATTATCCTTTTAACTTAAGTCCTTTTTTTTTTTGAAAATTTTCTACCTGTAAGTGAACTCTTTAAGCACTTTATGCCACTTTATCCTATCATTCATAATGTCATAAAAATGGTATAGATAATAGTTATTATTATTACTTAAACAAATCGCCTTGTCAAGTTTAACGAACTTCTTTAATAATTTGACTTTGACCTTTTTATCTAAATTTTTTTTTAAAAAAATTTGAATTTGACCTTTATAGTAAACAAGTTAAGCTGAATCTTAAATAGACCGAGTCAAAGGCCCTTGACAAACGACTTGACTCATTTACATCCCTACCTCCCATATATACTCGCTAGTCCTTCTTCCTCTAAGCCAGCTTTTGAAATTCCATGCTATAATGAAAATTAACGATCCAAAATAAAAAAGGACACTTAGAGATGCAGAGACAAGATGATGAACTTGAACCATACAGTCACAAAGCCTTGGCAGATTTTCTATAGAAGCAATCAACCACAAAATCAACTTAGACATGCAGAGACAAGATGATGAACTTGAACCATACAGTCACAAAGCCTTGGCAGATTTTCTATAGAAGCAATCAACCACAAAATCAAACTTATCAATGTTGAAATTGCAAAGCTCAAGTTTTATATTCTATTGGGCGGGTTTGGCATCTCTATTACAAAGTTTAATCAATATAAAAAGCAAATTTTTAGTAATCTTAAAATATTTAATTAGAATACGAAAAATTATAAATCTTTCTATAAGATTTTCTTATTAATTCTCTTATTTCTATTTTATGAGCAATTATTATGATATTAAATTTATTTTACATATTTAAGTCATTAAATTTATTTTATTTTTATTTAATACTATTTTTTAATAAAATAATAAGAACAAATGTAGGAGAATTTATAAAAAAAATATATTATTACTCTCAGAATATTAATGTTAGGAGAGATGTTTATATCTAGTATTCAATCATATCTTAAATAACAATAACTTTGAAAAAGAAGACTTATGAGAAACCTAAAAACTTATTTTTTTTTGTACTAATTATTTCAATTGTCATGTAAAAAATAATTGGCCATGTAAGACACAACTTTCTAAAAATAATCATAATTTATAATTATAATTATTTTTGTACTAATTATTTCAATAGTCATGTACAAGATGACTAATTGCAATATTTCTTCTGGAAATTTATAACTTGTTCATTACACTTAACAAAATTCCTATAAATTAGGTTCACAAGAATCAAGTAATAAATTTTTCGATAGAATATTCTTAAGCATTCAGGTTTCTTATTGTTTTTTTAACCAATTCCATTTTAATTTGATAGTTTGATCATGGATTTTCTTTATTTTCGGAATGAGTGTGACTTATTTTAATTGATTCTATTGAAAGTAGAGAACATAAAATGCACGTATTTGCAAAATAATCCTCATGCATGTCTATCTAAGAAAAAATGTCATTCTTATCAACAATAATTGATTATAGTTAGAATGTATGAATCGAATTTGAGCTTCATCTTGACTTACATCTATTTGAACAATCAAGCAAACTGATTGCAGAAAACCAAAAGCAATAATGCACATCCAAAAACAGGAGGGTTTCTGCATTATCAGAAACCTATACCATAAACAAAGAAACATCCACCAAAAGGAGCGATACTAGACAATTACATAAAAAAATAATGTGCTATACAGTTCGGCCGAACTGGCACTGTTTTTCTTGTACTAAAGATGCTAAAAACAAACAACCTTCTAGGGTACGTAACTCCCAAATGTGGCCCCAAAATGTCAGTTTGAGCTTCATGAATCCATGACTGAAGACCTGAATCACGAAGGTATAGGAGATATTAACAAAACAGTAGAGAAATGATACTTCACTGCAGAAGCTTCCCTCATACACAATGTAGTTTATCTTCCAGATACAGTGGAAGTGATATTTCCCAAGGAAAATGTAAGGAAACATCTGCCCATAACTCAGGTCTACTCTCGCATAAGGTAAGCAAGTATCCTCTTATCTATCTTTATCTAAAAAAAATACAAATCCGTTATCCATTTATCTTTATCCTTTATATTATTTATCCTTAACCTTAGGAAAAATCTGGGAAGGGAACCACAATGGCAGTATGTATAGGAGTTGGCAGGGGTCTTTTTAATTATCTACCTTCATTTTTTAATTACCTCCCCCTCCCCCACTGGTTTTTTTTTTATTTGAATGGATCAAAACTCATCATCATGGACAGACGTGAAGTTAATTGAAGTCACAAGTACATTACAACTACAAGATATCATAATGATATGAACAGAATAAAAGATTTCTTAAAAGCAGGAAGATAGAACATTCTTCACCTCGATCAACTTGATTTCAAGTGAACTTCAATAATATCATCGTCTTCCATCCCAAGGCTTGCAGGGGTTTCAGACAAACTTATTTTATCACCATCAAAGGACAATACTATCAGTTTCATGTCACATTTGATTTTCTCTGCATATATTTTGACAATCCTTTCAAACTTGTCATCCTAGAGAGAATTAATATGAGTGTAAGACATCAAACTAAAAATTGTCTCTGATTTGAAAAAATGTCCAATGACCTATAAAAAGAAATGCAGTTTTGAAGAAAGAAAAAAAACAGTACATTCACAATGTAAGAGTATATTCCAAAAAATTACAACTAGATTTTACCTGAACAATAACATTATCAACGTCCCAAAATATAAATAGTACATTTCACAATGTAAACATATTTGCTGAAGCAATTATATACCATGAACATACGAATCTGCTTTGTTCCATCCTTGTCCTGAACGGAAATGACAATCTTTGCTCTTTCAGAATGCTCTGTACTTTTCTCATCTACACCAACCACAGAAGACTGCAACGAATTATTAATTTCCAATTTTGATGACTCTTCAACATCTTTTAACAATTCTTTTGCTGATTCAGCAAACCAGGCAAGTTCCTGCTTCTTTAATCTACATGTATGAATAGCATCCTATCAGAAATGTAGAAATATGAGCAGTGAACACGTATATAAATACATTAGCATCCTATGTAATGTTGACATGTGAAGCACTGCAAAAAAGATGTCTAGCTCCAGATGAAACCAGAGATAATAAACTTTAGTAATTTCATGATCTCTAAAATGTTTTCTTTCGTTCTTGGCCCTCTCCACATTAACACACAAAAAGGAGAGGTAAAAAGAAAAAAAAATACTGCGAACAATTCCATTTTGCCATTGCTATTTGTGGTCAAGGCTAAATTAACTAATTCTTTTTTCAAGAACAAAAATAAGGCTAGCATTTTTAAGAAGTATATCGATGTATGCAATATCACACTGTTGGAGCAATCGTTTCCAGCTGAGGATAATCTTAATACAAATTCAAGGGATGTAAGCAAAACAAAACAATAGCAAGCAGCTAGGATTCGAATTTGACATTTGAAAATTCCTATAAAGAGTGAAATGCACAACCTCAATTTTTTCAAAGTTGAGTCCTCGTCCGTGGTCTTCTGTGCATTACTTGCGATCTTTGGTGGAGGAGGCAACCAATCATCATCCTCAATGTCCACCACTGTTACTCCTTTCCCATTAGTCTTCTCATTCCCAACCTAAACCCCCACAACACTTTCAACAGTTACAAAACCAGAATCAATAATCTGAGCACAAACACATCATAAAAATCAGAGCCAAAATATTCCTTACAGCCTGGGAATTCTTCCTCTTTTTACTATCAACGCAAATCACATCCTCGTAATCATCAAAATCATCTGCGAACGATTACAATCAGACCATCAAATTCAAACACTGCCTAAAACCCCCATGGAGTAATAATAATAACAATAACAATAACAATAACAATAATAATAATAATAAAGAGGGAAATTAGTCTAGTAAAATTTAGGGTTAGGAATCGTCGAATTTTTTATAACAAGAAAAAACGAACCATCGAGGTCGATGGGGTTCAGAGGCTGAACCCGGCTGTAATCAAACAACGGTTCCAATTCTTCGGTTTCGTCCTGCAAAAAGAAACGAGGAAATTGAGATTGCGATTACGAGAGAAACCCTAATTTCAATTTGAGTTAAGAGATAGGGAGCGTCACCGTCATCGTCGATCTTTGTCGCTCGGTGTCTTCGGATGTTTGCACTTCGTAGTTCGTATTCTATTTCACCGAATAGAATCCTCTAGAGAACTGCTTATGGTACGGTTCCAGATCTTGTGGTCTCTGGTTTTTAAGTAGTATTTATAAATTTGTTTTGTTATGAAATGAAAGGTGAAGATTGTTTGCAATTTTGTGGAGTCTGTACACGATCCTGTCCCCTGTTTCACAATCCCGCCTTGAAACATAACTTATATGGTACGATTCATTTTTCAAAAATAATTACATATTTGTCAAAAACGAAATATTTGAAGAGAATTTTTTTGTTCCAGAGCCAAGAATTCACAAACAAAAAATTTGGCCCATCCTATAAGAATTAAATATTTTTAGAATTTAAAAGCTCTATCTATTTTTTTTATTATTTAGTTAAATCAATGATTTGGTATTGGAATATATAGTAACAACCATCTTATATGAAAAAAGTCATCAGTCATTTTTTTTCAACAATGTTTTAAAAATTCTAAAATAATCCCCTAAACAATTTTTCTAATAAGCCTATCTTTTGGCTAAATATTTTAGTTTGTTTTTAATATTTTTTTACTATCTAAAAAATTTATTTGAGTGTTGGATACAAGATTTTTTTAAGAGTTTCTAGTATTTTTTTTAAACACAACTTAAAATAGTATTTTTAACACTAGTTTTTAATTTTTTATATTTTCTTTTATTTTTATTTTTAATATATTTATTTAATTTTTTGTTATTTTATATTTTTTTATTATTTCAATAATTTATTTTATCACACACTTATAATTTAACACGTGAATCTTTAATCTTCTAGTTACTGGTTAGCTCTGCAATTAGTTTTATTAACATAGCCTAACGTGTGTTGTCTTTCATTAGTTCTAACTTATACGTCATTTGTGCATCGAAGAGTCAACTCTGATTCCTCCACCCTGAAATGCAATCATGGTAAAATCATCCCGCTGATCATGATGGCGAGTTTATCCTAAATGATATTGGTGAACTAAATTTCTTCAATGTGAACCTCGTTGATGGTTACAACCTCTCTATCATTGTGGACCTCGTTTATTTTATTTTTAATTGTATTATTATTTTTTACTTTAATAATTTTTACTTTTAAAAAATTAAAATAATATTTTATGTTTTGCATGTTGTATGTTATTTAAAAATTGAAGTACATAAATATTGAGTTTACTTATTTTAAAAGTAAAAGTAAAGTATTCCCTTTATTTAGAAATAAATAATATTCATAAATATAATAAATAAAGATACAATAATTAAATCTTGACAAATATTAAGAGATTCACCATAACTCACCCACTCTAGTCAATCAAAGCTAAATTCCCTTATTAAAATATGAATGTTTGAATGTAAATACTCAATGATAAAACCATTACAATGCATTATCCCTCTCAGAATGTATTAATGATATATATATATATATATATATATATATATATATATATATATAATATAAGTGTGCATTAAAAGTCATCTTTATTAAATGCACGAATTCAAACACTTTTAATTATCGAATTATTATTATTTATTTTAATTATTTTCAAAATTAAAAACAGATATAATAAAAAATCCATTTTATTTCTTTTCAAATGATATTTTCATTTAAAAAAAATTAAATTTTACAGGTATAATAAATGAAGCTGAATTTGTTGGTAAATTTATAGACTTAAATTAAATTTATTGGCCTTCATATTAACTTAACCTTATTTATCTATTTAGATGTAGATTTATTAAAATAAAAGTGCATTGAAACAATAGAGAAATAAATTCTAATCAAGGATTCCAAAAATAATCATAATGAAAACGAGTTCGATTTTCAGTTTTTATACAGGCTATTGCTTCGGGCATTCCCATGCTTCTTCATGCACTCTTTCCGTAATGTTTTTCAACCTTAATGGTTATTCCGAAAGTTAAAAAGAAAGTGCATTCCAGAAAGAACATTCCGAAAGGAAAAAGGAAGTGCAGGAAGCAATATCCTTTTATATATTGGTTATAGGGCCTCTAAACCAACGGCGACCACTGATTAACCAGTAAGAAACTACAAGAATAAGTAAACATCCCACAGCAACAGGAGTGTAGTTAAGTGTCTCAATGGTTATTGGGTAGGAAACAGGCAATGAGAAGAGTATGGAGATGAAAACCACCCAAAAAACAGCAACCCAGCCCACAATGACTCCGTAACGGCCCAAGTTGAAAGGCCCATGCACAAAATCCTTCTGTGCCAAGGTCACCCTAAAGAATATAGGTAAGGCATAAGCTATATAGAGGCCAATCGTTGCTATGGACACCATAGCCTCAAATGCCACTATGCTTCCAAGAGACTGCAATATATTGAGTTAGAGACATGGCAAGAATAAAATGATAAGAGCTATGACTAAACATAAAATGATAAAAACTAAATTTGCAGGTTATTATAAATGAAAGCTTATAATAAAACACGTACCGTTAGTGCCATACAAAATGATATAAAAACAGAAAGCCAAACTGCATATATGGGGACTTCTTGGTTGTTAACTTGGTGCCACAATGATGACAATGGCATAGCCCCATCTCTAGAGAAAGCATAAGCCATCCTGGACAATGTTTTAAGCATCATATTATATTCATAAGTAACTAGAGAAATTCAATCCCTCTCTTATGCAAAATGCACAAAGGGGTAGCACGTCGTTTACCTTGAATTGCTGGTTACTGAACTCATACCACAGAAAAATATGGCAAGAGCAACAATTACTAAGCAAAAAATGCCTCCGGTTCCATGGCCATATCTTTTCTTGAATGCTTGATAGAACACTTCAGCAATAGCATACCCACCAGTATCATTATCTTCACTCAGAAGGTAATGGATGTCAGTGACTGCGAAGCTAATGCCTAGAATGTAACCCCATCCAGCTATAATAGATATCCCAACAGCGCTGATAATTCCCTTTGGTCCATTTCTGTCAGCATCCCTGGTTTCCTCTGTCTGCGTAGATAATACATTAGCAAGCACACACATAGTCTAGATCATTTAGTAACTTCAACCATCAATGGAAATCAAGAGCATAAAATTTTCAAAATTCAAAAGCAAGAGAAACTTGGTAACTCAAAAAAATTGAACTGAGGTTATTGACAGAGATCATACGAATTCATTCATAAGAGAAAGCAATTCTGAAACACCAATTTTCATGTTAATGAATCTAGACCTGCTCATAAGAAGGGCCCTTCAATCTTGGACAATGGTAGTGTTTGTAATCTCAAAAAGAATCTAAACTAGGAGAAATTATTAGATAGTTTCCGACCACAAGTGTTTATGGTATTGGTCAATCACTACAGAATAATTTCTCCCGGCTAAACTAGACCATATCAAAAGGTCAGATTCTGAATTCACGATCCCCTGGCTAGTAAAATATACTCCCTCCGCCGAAAGCGGTGACAAATATCTGTCGGGGACTGCATGCACACACATGGTGGATATTTCTCTCTCAACACGATCTATTCCATACCCAAAGACCAATCAGGATTTAAACTTTGGACCACTTGTATAAGGGACACAAGCCCTTGGGCCAACTATTGTTGGTTCATTTTTCTTATATCTTACAACATGGTTCAATATACTTGTATGATATGCTAATAACATACAAGAATCTTAACTCATGTGCAATATTCTAATCCTGGGATGGTAGGTTGAAAACGGGCTTGCAGAGCTATGCAAAATGCACAGGCCAGTTAAGCTGAAAACAAGAGATCACAGATCAACAATGCATGATTCTTTTTTAGAATCACTCTAAAGGGAGGAATCAAGCAAAAGAAGTATATGTTTTATCGGACAAGGAAATTTGTGAAAGCTTTTCAAGGCAATAAATTTAGAGAAAAGGAAGAAAAAGAGTAGAGAAGATATACCATATGAGCGGATGCATCAAACCCAGTTAGGGTATACTGACTCATTAGAAGTCCCAAGAGAAATATATAGGGTCTGCTGCTGATTCCATCCTCATTTTCAGTATTGAAATAAGTGAAAACAAACTTGGCACTAGCCCTTTCCGTTGCAACAGATGGAATGACAATCATAAGCACAAAAACACCTAAAAATTTGCAATTTTAATAAAAAAAATTCAGAAAGGATTGCCATGGAGAAATGAATGCAGAAAACAATCAATCAAACAGGAAATTTCTTCACACCTAAAACGTTCCAAATAGCTGCCAGCTGTCCCAAGAATGATAACAATGAGATAGGAAGGCTGTTTATTATACCGTGTAGGAGTAAAATTCCCCCATGGAAAGCAATAACTACATATTTAGATGCCTCATATCCACCACCATTTTTGCCACCAGTACTAAGTAGAATAATAACCTGAATTAGTTGTGCAAGTGAATAATCTACACTTGTTGTCACTGCCCACTGAAAATGAAAAGAAACCAAAATTGGAGCTTCAAATGGATTATTAATGGGAAATCTACATCCCACACAAGTTTAGTCCTTGAAGTGAAAAGTGAAGGATGTTTAAATTCTAGAATATGCGTCTTCTTAAGAATACCTGGCCAACAATATTGAACCTGTAAAAACAGATAAACCATCCAACACGCATCAGAGAAATAACCGTGGTAAAGCAAATATTGTATATTGCCTTGTTATTAAACTTGGCAGACAGGCTGATTAAGCAACAAACTTGTATGGCATTAAGGAGAGCTACAAAATTATATGCAAAGTTAAGATTGAGAAGTAAATAAAAATAAAAGGCTCAAATGCTAGTTACATTTTATATCATAAAAAGTGAATTATGCACCATATCATTACTTATAACTGTCAATTTTGCGACTGAATTTAACTTAAGCTCCGACTTCTTGTTCAGGTTGTTTTTCAAATGTTCTGTGCACCTCACCATTAAATTACAAAATATTAATTTGCTCAAAGTTCACAAATTTGAGTTTCTATATTAGAATGCACGACATGCTCATCTCTATGATCACTGAACAAAGGGGAGAACGACACTTCACAAAATTTAAATCCGATCTGGTCCATAAAAGATTCTCATATAAACTTTAATATTGCATGCTCGTAAACAGTAGCAGTTGCTAGTCAAGAAAATTAAGACACGGTCAACACGTCATTAAAAAGTGAAAAGAAAATCAAGAAATCAAAGCACAAGTTGTTTATTTACTCGTGCTTTCAATTTTCATGTTTTATTTTCACTTTTTAATTAAAATATTTTCTGTTGAAAAAAATTGTACAGGAAACAGATTTTTTTTTGCTTTAAATGTTTCTTTATACAAATATTTGAAGACAAGTGGTACTTCTGTTACTTGTATAATTCAAATAGTGAAAACATGAAATGAAAAGGCAAACAGATAGTTGAGAAAAACTTTTTCTCTCATATTAATTACTCCTTTCTTATTTGGAAGATGCAAGCTTAAAATGATATTTAATCCTTTTTTATAAAATTCAATCTTTAATATTTTTTATTAATTATTTTTAAACTATAAATATCCCCTTATTAAAAGAAGATATAAATGTATTGACGAGAGAAAAATATTATGACAAAGATAGTTTTAGAAAAAAATTATAAATTGAAGATAAATTTATTAATGTCAACTAAATTAATATTTTTTTAATCTCGATAAATTAGACAATTAAAAAGGAAAGTAACAGTTCTAAAATTAAAAGGAATTGGGTTGGGTACCAGCCAGTAATCCAGGAAGCAAAAGGTGCCCATCTGGGCCCAGCAAGCTTGGCGCTCCAATAGTAAAGCCCACCAGAAGTTGGATAAGATGAACAAATCTCAGCCATTGAGAGTGCAACGATCATGGTGAAACCAGAAGCTATGAACCAACCATACACGAACGAAACAGGGCCACCATAGTTCAACCCAGTGTTGTAAAGAGTGGTCACTCCGGTGAGCACTGATATAATAGAAAACGAAAACGCGAAATTCGAAATCACCCTGCCATATATTATAAACAAACAAATTAAAAAAGAAAAAGTGCAATGAATCCACCAAACAAGAGAGAGAGGAGAGAATAGAAGCGTAGCATACGAAAGATGACGATTGAGTTCTTGTTTGTAACCGAGTTGTCGAAGACGGGCATGGCCAGAATCAAGTGGAACGTATCCCACGTCAGATGAGACTGTTTTGCTTTTACCAGATCCCATGAATATTGATGAACCAATCACACTGAGGGAGACAACAGTCAAGTAGCAGCCAAAAACTTTATTTCTTTACGAGTCATTATTCTTATATTTTTAGAATTTTTTTTCTTAATTGAGAGTATTTTCTTTTATCTCTTTTAATTTCGTCTTCATTTTCTTTTCTTTTTATATTAACTTCCCCCCAACAAATATCCTCATTTGAAGGGAATTATATTGAAGATGATATTATTTTTTGTTGAAATCTTTTATTCTAATAATTAATGAGTTAATATTATAACATAATTATATATTAGTTACTTATTATTAATAAATTTTATTTTATGTGATCAAATTAAATGAATTGTTAAATAATTAAATCAAAATCAAATAATATGAACTTAAATAAGTAGATATTAATATTACTGATTATCTAAATTTCATTGTGTTTTGTTGATCAATAACTGTTCTTAATAATTAATAATTATTGATATTTTATAAATATTTCTTAAAATTCCAACATTTCTTTCATGCAAATATAAATCTCAGTCCAGTAAATTGTTGTTGATGCCTTGGTTTAATTTCATCGTTAATTAAGTCTTTTAAAATAGCCACTGTGCACTGACGTGAGCGAGTCGTGTTAATTTACTATTGATGGTAAAAATTATAGATTTTCCATAGCTCTGGATTCGTGAGAAGTCTTAAAATGGGTTTGTGACTAGGAGAATCAAATTTCAGATTTTATTTTTGTCTTTTCTTTTTGCTTAAAAAGTTCACAGAAAAGCACATTTTTTTCTCTATTTAGTTACCTTAATAAAAGCTCATAATGTTTAATAAACCAATTTACCAATAAAAGAATATCAATACTATTAATAAAGTTGAACATAATTCATAAACTTTTGAATTCTTAAAACATAGTTAATCATATAAAAATGTTATATTACTCTTGACAATGTAATGAAATATTTGTCGATAAAAAATATCAATATTAATAAAGTCCATGTAGTTAATAAATAATGAAATTCTTTAAACATATTAACAAAAATATTTCATTACAAAGTTATACTTATTTGTCGATATTGAATAATTTGACATTTGCAAAAATACTTTAATGCACACGCGCGACTAAATTAAAAGCAAAACAACAATAAGCAAACTCAATTCCTTACATTAAAGCTTTTAAAAATCGAGAGATATATTAATTGAACATAACGTCCGAGTTATTGTAAATCTATCCATATTTATTTTTAATTCTTACAAATAAAAAAAAGCTTTAAAACAAATTGTTTTGGCTCACACATGCTATCTTAATTGCTAAATATGGAGAGTACGCATATATAAATGTGTAAAGGAAAATAAAAAAAATAAAAATTTCTGAATATTAAACTGTAAGATACATTATAAGTATACGACTTTAATGATTTAATCTCTACTAATATGTTTTATCTCTTTGTCATTTCCTCGTTTGACCTTTTTCTACGTAAAATTTATCATAAGTCTCTCCATAGATAAAGAAAAAAAAGGTAAAGTTTTACTATTGAATTCAAATGAAAAACACAAGAGTATTTTTCTACATCTTAGGACTTACATTCAATATTCTTAACGGAAGAAAAAAATGACTCACCGAATATTATAAATATATTGTTTCTATCCAATTTTCTTTTTACCTTTATTTAGCTTCTTGAGTTCAAATATATAATTGAATTTTATAATTAAAATCAAAATGTAAAACATAATTTTAATTATGAAACATAATGGTAGCATACTCAACTTGCAATATTTTTTTTAATGTTTTAAACGTCTTTAGATTTAGATATATAATATTTACTAATAAAGTGTTATATGGATTAATTTAACCTTATTCAAAATATTAAAATCGCATCTCAAAGCATATCGATCAATTAAAATAAAAAAAAAAATTAAATATACTCTTTAATATATATATATATATATATATATATATATATATATATATATATATATATATCTAAAAACGTTGTATATTATTTCCTGAGCATTAATTGAGTTTCATAGATAATCACGGAAGCTTGCGTTACTAAAACTTAAAAACGTGGATTCGATTCTGCAAAATTATTATCTATCGATCTGTGAGCACTGTCGGATGCCAATATATGTGTGGTTCATATTTACCCAGCAGCCTCTTAAATTGGTGGAGAATACGAAAACTATTTTATTTAATTATGTCAATGTGATACTACTACAGAGTATTTAATAAATTTTATTTATGATTAATTTTTATTGAAATTTTTTATTTATCATCTTTTTCTTTTTTCGAGAGAGAAGATTGATCATCATTATACTCCATAACTAAAATCTTTCATCAAGAATGTTTAAACTTGAGAATTCACTTAAGTAATCTAAGCTCAGTTTCAATCGTATTAAATATAAAAAAATTATTTACACAATAATCCACCCGTAAAAGAAAAGAAAATGAAAACTAATAATTTAGAATTGTTTATCTGATTTTTGTAATCTTGTTTGGTTGGATAAATATATAAAATAAAGTATATAAGCACGATTCTTATAAGAAAATCATAAAACAAAATTGAGACCCTGGACATGATAGTTTTATAGCAAGAAGTACAATTAAATTATGTGTTTTTATATATATATATATATATATATATATATATATATATATATATATATATATATATATATATATATATTATTTATCAACACACCGTTTCTCATAATCTACACAATGCGCCTGTCGGTATATAAAAGCTACATTATAAAACAATTCTTATATAAAAACTAATTAGAAACAAAATCCGTTTGTTTTAGATTTTTTTATAAAAAGAAAACCTTTTTCCTAAATAATTATTTCTTGATATTTTGACTCACCTCCTCTTATCTTATGTTATAAATTTGAATACTTCTCATATTTTTTCTTGTATTCCTTATCTGGTTATTAATGAAACTACAGGGTGATCCCATAAAGGAGAGAAAAATAAAATAAAGTAATTGAAAGAAAGAAAAAAAAGATGAATCTCACTGTTATTGTACCATCAAATGACACGTGAGTGAATAAAATGGTGGCTGAACTGATTTTCTAAATCGATTGATTATATAAGTTTTTATAAATATACTTTTATATTTCCTCTCTTTTCTCGTTACATAATGATTTTTACATACAATTTATAAACGCAAAATATTTTTTTTTTAAATTTTACAATTTTTTTCATATTATTACACAATTTACAAACAATTGATAGTTATTTTTGAGTGATTAATTGTGCAGAAATTGGAATCTCGATCGGTCCTTTTTTTTTGCCTCCTTCTCACATTTTTCTAATATAATAATAATAAATAAATAACAATAAATAATATTATTAAAAATAAATAATAAAAATATGTTATAATAATAATATAATTTTATTTAATATTAATTTCTCTTCTCTTATTCTCTTATTCTCTTACTTATCAAATCACTTTAATTCAAATATTTCTCTTCTTTTTTCCTTTATTTTTCTTGCATCAAATCACCGTTATTTTTATTTTTTTTCTCTTGTCACATATTGTCTTCTCTTCCCTCCGATTCTCTCCTTTGTATTGCATTTATAAAAACCAAAGCCGTGCTGTGATTAATTTTGGTTTCTTCTTTTCTTAAAAAGGGAGAATTTGAGCCATTTGAGGAAAAGCTTTTAAAAAATACGTTGTCTAATGCTTCCCTTGTTTTTTCTATTGCACCCTTGCATTCAGTGAAGTAAGCCATCCAACATGAACCTTTAAATCTTCAATTCAACCCCATATAACCATATAATCATAGTCTGAGACTGTCATGGTTGGCAGAAGTAAGGTGACCACCATTACTTGATTGAATCGATTCACCCAACATATGCGATTTTGCATTTGGTTTGGTCCCCACCCCACGTATGCTCATATATATTTACACGTAAAAAAATAATTGTGAGTGGACATATTCTTCCTTCAAAATTTCAACTATCATTAAACTAATGATTTTAATTAAAACCGCACAAGCAAGCTAACGTGCATGATCAGAAAATGACACTGAAGCATAGTTGTAGTATAGACACCAAAAGGTTAAGCAAGCATGTTCTCGGGAAGCCTAAAGAAATCTTATTAAACTTTCTAGTTGTTATTTTAGTCAAAGATTAAGCTTTTCCGTTAAGTTGATTGAATTGTTTAACCAACGTGGCATGTCATACCAAACGATTGACCATATAAATACAGGTGCCAAACTCATTTAAGTTTAATAATACATTCTGTGAAAGATATTCACTAAGTTATTCAGTGACTTAAGGCAATTACTAGTTACTATATATGACAGAAAACGAGAGGGAGAAATTTGAAATAACCCTGCAAGTCACACATAAAGAAATTACGGAATAAGAATTGAAAATGAAAAACCAACAAACACAAAATGGAGGAAAGAAAGGAGAGAACTCTATACGAAAGATCACGCTTGAGTTCTTGTTTGTAACCAAGTTCAAGAAGACGGGCATGTCCAGAATCAAGTGGAGAAGCATCACCATTTGTAACTGGGACCACATGAGACGGG
Source organism: Glycine max (assembly GCF_000004515.6). Lineage (NCBI taxonomy): Eukaryota > Viridiplantae > Streptophyta > Magnoliopsida > Fabales > Fabaceae > Glycine > Glycine max. The sequence continues at coordinate 36,393,606 of NC_038256.2, read as the reverse complement.
AGTGTCATGTTTTCAGTAGCAGAACCCATGATTTTGTTGCAGTAAAGAAACACAGAAGCAAAGATTAAAAATGTATTGGATGAAATTCAAACTTCTGAAGGTTGTTTTCTTATAGTAAATGTTTGAGAGTTTACTAACAAATAATAAATGTTTGCAAACAGATTAAATTAGAAAAATAAAAGTGCTACAATCGTATTGAATTGATTAAATTAACTCTTATTCAGATGGAATACTTTTTAAATTTTATTTTTTTGTAATCGTTGTGAAAAATATTTGTTAGTTTATTAATGATTAATTTTTATGGTAAAACTTAAATGACTATATTTAGTAACTCTATTTTTTTAATCACATTTTTTATATTTACAAAATAATTCAAATTCTAGAACCCTAAATATTCATGATCCGAGTCAGCTAGCTTAAACATATCTGGAGATTAGTAATAGATTGTGATTAATTATTATAATTTAAAAAAAAATTATAATTATTGCGACAAAATTTTAGAAGAGTTATATCACATCGGTAAATATCTATGGAAGTGAATTTTTATTATTTTGGCAAATTTTTTTTACTTTTTTTCAACTACAAAAAAAAAATCAATCTTTTAAATGTTAACTCTTGAATAAATGCTATGAACACAAAAAAAAATTGCTGTAAAATGATGAGAATATTATTATTTATGTTTAATCAAACACTAATTATTTAATTATTATTTTTATAAATTTTCATAATAAAATATAAATGTCTATTAGTATATGCAATGACATCAAATTACAAATTATAATAAAAGTTTATTGATTTTTAATTTTTTTAAACTATACATAATTATTTTTTATTGACTGATCATTTAAAAAATCATAAACTTAAAAAAAATTCATTCCAAAGGAGATAAGTGTTTATTACAAATTAAAAGTGTTATTGTAATTACAATTTTTCCTAAAAATTATTCATGAATTTAATTTAACTATAATACTTTACAATAAATATTTTTTTACTAGTTTATAATACGAGTATTTTTTTTCTTTTAAACTCAATTTAATTTATGAGTTTGTTAAAAAAAATTTGTTACAATCATTATAAATTTTTTCAAATTATAATAATTAGTCATAATCTACTATTAACGTTTGGATATATTTGTCACATTTTTTACACTTTTCAGGATTAAATTTTGTATTTTCATCTTTCAATGACGCATTTCAATGACACATTTGTACGAGCGAAGTGTGAAAAGGCGAAAAGTCAAAAAAATATTATATGATAAATATGTCTCTATGCTGACAATTAGAAATGATTACGTTGTCAATAATTTCAGCGACAATTCCGTCCTTCTGTGTCACATAAACTATTTTATTGTACTTTTGGAGACTAAATTTTATATTTTTATCTTTTAAGGATGTATTTATAAGTGAATTACACATGAATAAAAGTGTCTATTTACCCATCAAATAATCAACAATTAGTACAACCTTACCTCATATGACCATCAGAATATTCCAAGTTCAACCTAGCCTAATAATTTTATATATAATTTTTTTTTACCATTAAAATGAAACAATTATCATTATTTTTAATATTTGGATAATTTTTTAACATAAAAAATGCTTCAAAGATAAAGAAAAATACATACAATATCAATTTTTTTATATTTAATTAAGTAGTATTTTTTTAAAAAGAAAAAAATAACAGGAGAAGATATGTCCCATTGTAAGGACAGGAAAGATCACCAACCTCAATGAAAATTTATAATAGAATTTACATGTCTTCTATTATATTAACAAGAAATTTAATAATTGAACTCAAATCACATGTAGTGAGCGGAAAAGTTAACTAAACGTGTCAACCCTATTAGCAAGTAATGAATGTTTTGAGACATATGCTCTCAGTTCATATATTTTACAACATTAATACACTAAATTTATTTTTTTACAATCTTAATTTTTCATTTATCGTGCACTTTTTTTTATTTTATCTTTTTTCTCGCTTTCTCATCATTTATGAGATCTATAATTTTTTCATTCTTTCTTTTGAAGAAGCAGAAAAAACAATTTTCAAAATAAATATATATATATATCTACTCTTATAATATAAATTAAAACTCACATAATTTAGAGAGTGAGACTTTCACCTTCGCTCTCTTATGTCAACTTAAGGCTACTAAATGGCTGAAAAGCTGGCGGATGTGTCGGGTATCCCTAGCTACTTGCATGAGAGACACAATAAAGAACCAAAACTACGAACATCTCATCGAAAATGCGAAGACGAGACTCTCCCTGTGGATTTGCAAATTCTCTACCTTTTTTAAGTTGACATTATTCTTCCTTCAAAATTTGAACTATCAATAGACAAATAATTTTTAAACTGGACAAGCAAGCTAATGATCAGAAGATATAGCAGCCAAGCATATTACTATAAACACCAAATTCTATAGCAGCCTAAAAATATCTTATGAAAACTAAAAATTAAAGCAGCATTATTAAACCTTCTAGTTGTTGTTTTTTTTGTTCAAATATAAACTTTACCGTTAAGTTGATTGAATTGTTTAACCAACGTGGCATGTCATGCCAAACGATTGACTATATAAAATACAGACGCAAAATCTACAGCATCATTTAACTTTAAGAATATATTCTACGAAAAAATTAATATTCACCAAATTTGTCAGTCCCTTATACGGTAATAGGCAATTACAAGCTTTGAAAACCATGGTAATTGGCAATCACAATCACTAGGCAACAAGGTCCAGTTTAAAATGGGTAGGAAAAGTTAAATGCACCTAACCCATATTTTTGTTTTTTAAGTTTAAGTAGGATGAAAAATAAGTCGAGTCGAACGCAGCCTAACACGACATAATAAAAATTGACTCAGTTTAAAGTTAGCCTCGAGTTTAATATAAACTTTCTTTTTCATACTAAAAAGAATGAAAAAGTTAACAATTCATGGGCATGCCATCTATCAGGCTAATGTCATAGGGGTGGAAAGAAATGCAAGTAACAAACTTATAAAAGGAAACAACAGTCGTCACTGTACAAAAGAAGTTCATATAAGAAGCGTCAAAAAAAGGTTTACGAAAATAGACGCTAAACTGTGTTACTGTTGAGCTGAGGAAGGTTTGCTTAGTAGAAGAGTAACTAAACAACGCCTCCTTTGTGAATAGTTCAATTATACATTATCATGCAAGGTAAAATTGTTCATTTTTGTAATAATTAATTTAAAAGTCATTTCTAGAATAATTTTGAATTGATTGATCTTTAATTTATCTGTGGATGAAAAAATTAACCTCTAAATGTAATCTGTGGGTTGCTTCATCATATATTTATACATAATATAAGAGATGGATATCCAACATTTGATAGACAAAGTAATTTGCAAATGAAGTTTTACAAAGCAGTCATATTGAACATGTGGGCTTTCTTTACCAATAGAGGCTATTTTTTTTTTCAAAATTATAAAATGGGAGCACATTCTGAAGGTAGAAGTTTTGTGCATTTGTTTTCTGACAACATATTCTTGATTGAGAATTAATTCAAAATGTGTATCCATTTGATATTTTTTCTTTAAAAAAAAAGCACTCCTATTGGTTAAAAAAACCGAACATGTGGCTCCTCAATTCACCAAATCATGCACAAAAGTTCAGTGTTTTACATTGGTTATAGGGCCTTTGAACCAGTGCCGAGCACTGAGTATCCAGTAGGAGACAACAAGAATAATCAAACATCCAAGGGCAACAGGAGTGTAGTTAAGTGTCTGAATGGTAATTGGGTAGGAAACAGGCAATGAGAAGAGTATGGAGATGAACACCACCCAGAGAACTGAAACCCAGCCAATAATGATTCCGTAACGGCCCAAGTTGAAAGGCCCAGGGACAAAGTGCTTTTGGGCCAAGGTTACCCTAAAGATAATTGGTAGGGCATAGGCAATATACAGGACAATCACCGCTATAGACACCATTGCTTCGAATGCCACTATGCTTCCCAGAGACTGCAGTAGAGTTGGAATTGAATTATCAGAAGTGACAAGAATGGAAAGAAATAATAAAATTTGCAGCACTTTAAAAAATTCAATAATATAGTAAAATTTAAAGAATCACATTATTCATATAATATATTTTTTTTAAAACTTTTCTAATGCTATTTTTCTGTTACATTAATTATCTTCTTTTCTTATATCTCTCTTTGTTGGATAAAAAAGTTGTATATATACAATAGACTTAAATATTTTTTATCCTTAATAAATACTCAATTTTTATATTTGTTTCTAATAAATTTTTATTTTGTGTTAAGTTTTAAATAAAACAATTTTGTTTTTCATTCTTGATATTATGTTTTAGTCCATAATAAATTAGAGAATTTTTTATTTGCTCCTTGATAAATTAGTGAATTTTTTTTAGTCCACACTAATAACAAATGAAAAAAAAATTAAAAGTAAACAAAAAAATTTATTAATTTATCAGAAATTAAAAAAATATCAAGGATAAAAAATAAAATTATTTTAACATAAATTCAATGCAAAACAAAAATTTTATTTAAAAATAAACAAAAAATCAGATATTTTTTAAATATCAAAACATATTTAAACCGATACAATATCTCAAATTTAAATACATACCGTTAGTGCCATACAAAATGATATGAAAACGGAAAGCCAAACTGCATATATAGGGACCTCCTGCTTGTTAACTTTGTGCCATAATGATGACAACGGCATTGCCCCATCTCTAGAGAATGCATAAGCCATCCTGGACAAGTTTTAAGCATCATATTGTATTCATAAGTAACTAGATAAATTCAATCTCTCTCACATGGAAAGTGCAATGCGATCAGGGTATATCATCATTACCTTGAATTGCTAGTGACTAAAGTCATACCACAGAAAAATATGGAAACAGCAACAATCATCAAGCAAATAATACCCCCAATTCCGTTGCCATATCTTCTCTTGAAAGCCAGATAAAATATTTCAGCAATGGCATACCCACCAGCATCATTACTTTCACTCAAAAGGTAAGGGATATCAGTAACTGCAAAGGCAATGCCTAGTATGTAACCCCATCCAACTATAATAGATATCCCAACAGAGCTGATAATTCCTTTTGGACCATTTCTATCAGCACCCTTTGTTTCCTCTGTCTGAAAATGCAAGTTTGTAATAAGCATATACAGACATATCAATGAAAATTTCTGATTGACAGTGTACGATTTTTACATGGACAATGCATAAAAATTAAACTGGTCATTTAATAACATCTCTATCAATGGAAATAAAAGCACAAAATTTACAAAGTGGAAAGTAAAAGGAAAGAAAGAAAAAGAGTAGAAAAGCTGTACCAAATGAGCTGAAGCATCATACCCACTAAGGGTATACTGACTCATTAGAAGTCCCAAGAGAAATATGTATGGTCTGCTGTTGATTCCATTGTCATTTTTATCATTGAAATGAGTGAAAACAAACTTGACACTAGCCCTTTCGGTTGCAACAGATGGAATGAGAATCATAAGCAGAAAAACGCCTAAAAGTTTCCCCATTCAAATTAGATATTCAATAAGGCTTTCCTAGAGAACAGAACTTGGAAGAAAGAAAAATAAAATAGGAAATGTTTTTTTTCATACCTAAAGCATTCCAGATAGCTCCCAGCTGTCCTAAGAATGATATCACTGAGATAGGAAGACTGTTAATAATACCGAGTAGGAACAATATTCCCCCATGAAAAGCAATGACTACATATTTGGATGCCTCATATCCACCACCATTTTTGCCACCAGTGCTAAGGAGAATGATAACCTGAATTAGTTGTGCAAGTGAAAAATTTACGCTTGTTGATCCTGCCCACTGCAAATGAAAAGGAGTTAGAAATTAGCGATTCAAATGGATCATTAGAATTCTACATCTTACACAAGTTTGACCACATAGTAAAGAGTGGAGGATGCTATTCTAGAATATGTGACTTCTCAAGAATACCTGACCAATAATATTGAACCTGCAAAAATAGAGAAACCATGCAACATGCGTCAGAGAATGCCAATTTATTTTGTGATTAGACTTTCATTAGGCTATTAGGGAGAGCTACATAATTTATATATTTTAAAGCCATTAGGGAGAGCTAGGTTAAGAGCATCTTCAAAAACCTGTTTGAACATTGTACATTATATAATTGAGTAGTAAAGAAAAAAAGGGAAACAAATCGTTTGAAGGTGGTGTGCCATTAATTATCACTGCCAATTTTAAGTGAATTTAGCATAAATTCCACATTTTACCTGTTTTATGAGATATACTACTGAATAATTAAATCTGTTAATTATCGTCCAATTTTTTACTCAAAAATGTAATGAGTATATCCATGATGTGGCTTTTTGACTTACAATTATGCTCAGCTTGAATTGCTAATGGACGACTTAAGGGAATAAGGAACTGATGATTAACTTTCTATCATAGATTCAACTATCAATTAATATCGACTGCAAGCAGACTGACCTGTCTGCTGTGCAGGGTTGGTACCTATTACAATTATCAAATGTCTCCTCTTAATCTAAAAGATCAGATGGTGATTCTTCTTTTGCCATCCTAAAGTCCAAAATAAAACCCTTTTATGATATTATATATTAATTTCACTATTATCTGGGGAGAAATATTCAAGTCTCACATCGTCTAAAAATAATGCCAATTGATTTTAAGTAATATGGTAGTCAGACTCTTTTCCTCGAACTTTGTTTTCGTTTTCACTGCGATCACCCACCATTTATTGTTCACACAATAAGCCCAAAAAGAGTACTGTGCCTGAGGAGGTGTGTTACTTATATTTGTTGGACATCTTTATCTAATGTGAATTGGTTTTAAGATGAAATCTAACATTATCCTATTTCCCCTTCCTCTTCCTTTCTAAGGTGTAAAACATTCTGTTGCACCAGGTTCGCATTTACCCTATTTCCAAAGTGTTAAAAACATATTTAATCTCACGAGAAATGTTAGCAAACTCTTTCTATGATTGGTGGTTCATCAAAATTGGTGATTTCCAATCAATTCCAACCAAATACAAAAACAGTATCAGAAAAAATGTGACTAGCATTTCTCTTAGTCGTGTTCACCTATCATATTAGTAGGACATGCGTATTCCATATCAAATACAAAGACAGGGTACGTGATCAGAAGACAGTTAAAATATGAAAATGGGGAGGCAATAAAGGTTAAAATACCAGCCAGTAATCCAGGAAGCAAAGGGTGCCCATGTAGGGCCAGCAAGTTTGGCACTCCAATAATAGAGACCCCCAGAAGTTGGATAAGATGAACAAATTTCAGCCATTGAGAGTGCAACAAGCATGGTGAAACCAGAAGCTATAAACCAACCATATTGCATTGAAACGGGGCCACCGTAGTTCAACCCAGTGTTGTATAGGGTGGTGATACCAGTCAGCACTGATAAAACGGAAAACGAGAGGGAGAAATTTGAAATGGCTCTGCAAGTTGCAAATAATTAGAAATGAAAAACCAACAAATTTACACAAAATGAAGGAAATTAAGAATTAAACTAGAGAACCTTACGAAAGATCACGCTTGAGTTGTTGTTTGTAACCAAGTTCAAGAAGACGGGCATGACCAGAATCAAGTGAAGAAGAAGCATCACCATTTGTAATTGCAACCACATGTGATGGGGATATCATGTTTTCAGTAGCTGCAGAATCCATGATCTTCAAGTAAAGAAACACAGAAGTAAAGCGTACGTGTTGGTTTTTGCCAAGTGTTAGCTCAACATGAATTATGTTGCTAGCTGTTTTCTCCACTTCTTTTGTCAACGCCAAAGTCGGTCATGGCTGCCACCTCCAGCTCTCAAGACAATCAGATATTATTAATGCATCCTAAGATAGCCTTACGTTTTTTATAGAGAGATAAATTAGTCTCCAACAGAAATATTGACGTAATGATATCAATGCCATTAAAATTAAAGTCATACGTATACGATAATTTAATTATTTTTCTTTTGTTTTTTCGTTGGATATTTATATATGCTGCATAAGGATGAGTTTCAAACTTCTGATAATGATTGATTTCCTGTAGTAAATGCTTGAGAGTTTACTAACAAGTTATAAATGTTTAAAACATATTAGAATAATAAAAATGCTACAATCCTATTGACTTTAATTAGCTAACTATTATTCGGACGAAATGTTTTTATCATGGTGTTCATATCTTGAGTATCAAATTTATTTTTTTAAAAAAATCTAGAGTATCAAATAAAGTAATTAAGTGAGAGATTTAAATTGTAATTGAATTTAATTCATTTTCCTTGCTTTGAATATTCTCGTACTACCTTAGTTGGGATCGATCATATTCCTTAAATATATTTCTTCTCGTTGTCTGTGTTAATTACACCGTGAGTAGGATGCAGATGGAAGAAAAAGAAGTAAAAGTAAGAAATAATTAATTAAAGAAAAAATAATAACCCAAAATAAATAATACTCCTATTTCTTAATAGGCATCTCATGTTTCAAGCTACATGACATTTACCTTTTGGTTTTTATATGGATTAAAGGCAGATTCTTAAAACAAATAGCTAACAACTATTTCATACATATAAAAGAAATAGCGACTATTTCTGCCTTTTGACGTGAGCATTTGAATATTCCAAGTTCAACGATAGACAAATAGTATTATAAATAAAAGGATCCTCTTAAAAAATGTAATGTAAATAAAATTAAAATAGAACGATTATTGTTATATTTTAATTTTAAGAGATTTTTTTTTTTTTACAAAAACATATAAAGACAGTTACATATAAAGTAAAAAAAGTGTATTAGAAGAATCCCTTGTACCCAGTCTTATTAGTTATTCTTACATATGCAAAACGGTAATTTTCAGATTCACTATTATTTGATATTTAACTAATGAATGTTTTGAAAAATATTTACTCATTTTTTTACAATATTCATACACTAAAGTTCAATTTTTTCAAACTCTAATTTTTATATTTAGCTCACACTCTTTTATCTTTTTCTCACTTTCTCATCAAGTCATTTATTATATCTAACATGTCTCATTCTAGTGTGAAAAAAAATCTTTTTTTTTCAAAAGAAAAAATTATTTCTTCATTTTTTCCCATAAAAAATGGATAAATAGTATTCTTGTACTTCACATTATCATCTCCTTCTAATATCCAAAGTTTCATTTACTCTCATTGTTTAGTTGAAAATTATTATTTAATGACAATTTTAATTTTAATATTCTGAGATTACTATCTACACAAAAAGATAAACTGTCATTGTATAATACAACAGAAAACTAAAGTATAAATTGTCCCAAGTGTATGAATAATGTAAGAAAAATGATCTATAAAATGTAAGATAACTTTCCCTCGGAGAAATGATAGATGCACACTCAAAAAAGTGAAGTGAGTTTTTTAAAGAAAAAAAAAATCTAAACTAAGCCATTTTATATAGGAGTTCAAGAAATTCATTTATTCCCCCCTTTTCCTCGAGTTGCAAAATATTGTATGCTTGAATCCTGTTGAGCCGATTAAATCATTCTCTGTATAGAAACAGTGCTTTGACAACTAACAAATATAAGCTGGCCGGAAAATTAAAGACAACTAACATGGCATCCCAAATTTCCAATCCAACAAGCAAAGAAATTGATTGATATCCGCATTTTAAACCACCAACAATGCTAAAGTGGTTTATCTGCAACGAATCCCTCCTATAATTTTTACAGATTATGGACATGTTGGTGATCTTTCCTATGTCGTCAGTGTGTTCTTACATTTTGGGATGCACCTAACATGGGGCTTGAATCCCAGCTATTGCCTCGTGTATCTGCATCATGTTGAGGTGGGATATACAAAGATACAGCCTGAAGCTCAGCAGATTGCACATGATGAATCTCATTATTGACAGTAGAGGGCTGAGCACCATTACGAGATTCAGCCAACATCTGGAAATATGCATGAGGTCCCCAACCTACATATTCACACATACAAAAGTTATGATTGGATATTTTCATCAAAATCGGAACTAGAAACCGTAATTTTAAAAACCCAAAAACAACTTAATGTGCTAAGAGATGACAGGGAAGCATAGGGCACAAATATATCAATGTATAGCACAGTCAGTCAAAACCTGATACAGAAGAAAGTTCTGCAATTAACTTTCAAAACCGATACAATTTGGAAAGAGAAGTGGAATGTCCCCGTACAAGAACTCAACCTGGGCTTTCTGTTGACAATTCACAGTCCACAGGATTGTGTCCAGCTCAAATTTATTTTGAATTTGGGCCTGAGTTTGGAATTAAGCCCAAAGCAATAAATATAAACTAAACTTTAAAATTAAAAATTGTAACTATTTTAGGTTTAAAAAATATTTTAAAATTGAAACACCAAGACTATGTTTATGTTTGGTTACTCTCAAAAGTACCTTTGCACATCAAAATTGTTCCTTGAAACTCAGTTTGAAGAAATAAGACTTGGGTTATTTTTTCAAGCTTAAGATTAAACTTAAATTTGCAAACTTTAATCTAAACATGCACTAAACATGGCAAATTTGTAGGAGCGGTTTGTTGCATATTGAAAAGTTCAGTAAATTTAGAGTATTACAAGTAAAATATACGTGCATTCTAGATTTAGATTAGACCCAGATATTTTGATTAAGCCTGAGCCTGGCTAAATGTCGAAAATGGGTGTGGCCTCAGATTTCAGATGCAGCTAGGCTGATATGGACTTCGACGGGATTCAAAGCAAATTATCACATCAATAATATCAACACATACTAAAAAGAAATGATTGACGGAAAAATTCATGGTCATACCATCTACGTCATATGGAGGTGGAAAGAATTGTAAGTAACAAAATGAAGCAATTATCATCCCTGGTAAAAGACATTCGTATCAGAAACTTTTCAAAAGGGTTTATTGAAATATATAATCAATCTGGCTTCGGGAAACAAACCTATAAGAGCTCCAGCAAACACATCTTGCCAATGATGCCAGTAATCATCAACACGAGAGACAGCAATCATAGCTGCCACGAGGATTGGTAAGAAAACAAGACAGAGCTTTGCAACATGCCCCCTGCGGTCAAATGCCCTAAGTTTTCCAGATAGATACCAAGCAAGATAAACAAGACCAGCAAAGGACCCTGGATACAAAATAATTGAATCTTTCTGAGCTTATATTGTGGTAATTTAGCTTGTGGTAAATTACAAAATGAGAAAAAGACAAGAAACAGATCATTCAACCAAGACACTGATGACTCAAAAAATGCATATGCTACCCCAAGCATATTTTTGGAATGAAAGAAAGCAAATTCAAAAGGTTGAGAAACTAAGGTGGTAATTGGTTTATTTTTTGTTTTCAGTTTCATTTGATATATTTTACTAATAATTATAAAAACGTCACATTTTTACTTTATTTCCTGTTTACAAGAAATTGCAAAGGAAATGGTGAAAAACTGAAAAACAACAAAACCTTTTCACCATTTCCTTTCCAACATCTTGGAAACAAGAAACTATTTGAAAACAAAGTAGCACTTTTTGCAATATAAATGAAAACAAAAATGTTTAATTGAACTATAACAGTAGAATTCTTGGTTTATTTTCTTTAACAAAGTAGTAATTTTGTAGTCATTTTCTGAAAGCAACTACAAAAATGAAACCAAACACCACCTAAACATTTCAAAACACACCAAATACCTCAACCTTTTGAAAGTAGTAAGAATAGACATGTCCTTAGAAAATTCATAATTTATTTTTGCTTTATTTGAAACTAACATCAGTCATCAAAAACAATTTCTGAGCTTGTAATTCTATTATAATTATATTCTAGAAGAATTTCATCCTGTACATACTGTAAGTGTAAGATTGTCAGTTGTCACTTACACAGATATCTGGAATCAACAAGACCACCCAAAGGAATGTCACAGACCCTGAGATTGTAAAAGAGTACTTACAAGAGGTATGTCCACTGGGGAAACTTTTGTGCCCTTCCTTAATAACACCCTTATCTCCAGTACACAGAACATTACTTGTTACTGGATCAAACACCTAAACATGTCATGCACCAATGGGGCGTTTATTGAGCAGTTAACTACATAAAAGCAGTACGTATCACATGGTAAAGATATTAACAAGATATCTTGGCAGTCCATAAAATTGAAAACTCACCCCTTTTCCATCAGGGAAACAACGCCAGAAGAAGTCTGGCCTTGGCCGTCCAACAGCATCCTTGATAGCATCAGTCATCACCGCAGTAATGAGTACAGAAAATAGAAGGCCTGGTGCATTTAGCAATAGGTTTCAGTATTCCAATGTGATAAGAAGGACAGAGAAAACATTCCAAGGTTCAGAAATGTACCCATTATAGCATGGTGGAGGTCATAGACATCCTTACGAATGAAATAGTAAACGAGAAAAACAGCCAGTGGTAACAATATTGCTATTATCTGTTCAGGAATAGTAGTACAAAAATTTATATCTTGAATATTAACAAAGTCAAGGATAAACATAACATATAATCTCAGTAATGGAATAAATTTCTTTGCGGACACAATCCAAGGAAGCTAAATATACCGGAACAGCCCAAAAGGGAATTGTATTAGCTTTCAATGGGTATCTAAGGTCTGTCATCATCCCCTCTCCAACAAAACGGTGAAATGGCTGTATTAAATTCAAGACAGCATCGATGATCACAAGAAGCAAAAGAATCAACCAGTCGTGCATATGTGTCCTTGCCACTCTAGTTCCATGTGATCTGATAGTATGCATACCCAACTGAATTTCTGGCATTTTTTTTGCTGTAAACAACACATAGGAAGGTTAGCAGGACTTATGTTAAAATTAAAGTACCAAAAGGAAGGACAGCAAGCGAAAAAACACGAGTACAAAACAAAAAACCATGTCACAGTGACAACTGAAAAATATATATAGTTTTTCTTTCTCGGTCTGCCTATGCTTCTAGGTACCTTCTATCTGATCTATTTTCCTGATATTTTATTGCTTTCATGCGGTTGTGCCTTGGCCCAAGACGAAACAAAACTCTCAACCCAAATACTCTGCAATCTGCAAAGCTATATAATTTAGAGGCTGAAGATTTTTTCTAAAATGCTCGCCCCATTGGGCCCCATTTTTTTAAGACTAAGTCATGTCTGCTGAAGGTCGCAGGACATCTCAATTTCGGAGTGACAATTTCTTTTGAGTGTCTGTGCAACCAGGGATGATTATGATGTGTAGTGAAGGTATTGGTCTATCTTTCCATAACGTGTGACAAATAAGAAATCACGGGACAGGGATTGCCTGTGCAGTCAGTTTTGACACAGTTAATCTTGCAGTAGTTATCCAGTGGCTGAAATTTTTTTCTTATGTTTATTAATGTGTCAAAAAGGAAACTAATTGTGTTGGTTTAGCAAGGTGTGTGAATGATTATAAATCATATGATATTATCCTCTATTCTCACAGATAAAAAAAAATTATTAATATGTAAAAATTAAAAGGAAAAAAAGTTAAAGGTTGACAATTTTTGTTCTCTCTCTCTAAAGAGAATCCTCAACCGTAATAATGCATCCCGGCTATTGCCTTTATTATTATGTCCTAGGATCTTACTACGTGTCCTGTTTCAGTAATGTACTATTTTATCAGAGATTTCAGTTTTAAATTAATGGAGGCGATTTGATCATGCATGTTTCGGTAGCTTATTTGTGGTTTGTTTCCCACAAGAATAAAGTACGAGTCTGTACTCTGTCTAACGTTCCAACAGGTTGGATATAAAACTGGATTCAATCCTATTCCTATGAGCCTTGAGTTATATAGCCTTAAAGCTAAATATACAATCCATCCTTGACATACCACAAAAAAAATGTAAGAGGTTCATACATATCTAGTTATTTTAAACCTCCTGAAGGGTAACAGCTCGACAAATCTGATCTATTAGATTATTTGCCACACAAGATATGTATGCATAAATTCTTAGCTCCTCAAATATCTCTCATCCTCATATAAAATCCCACAAATATCTGAACAACACACATTTAAGTAAGTAATAAAGTTCACTCTGTCCTACCACATTTTCATTTCTTATTTCTTAGAAAAAGGGCTACACGCTCTTCATCACCGAAAGAACTTGGAAGTGTTAGTTAGGTCAAAGCAACAAAATATCAATACTGAAGCCAAAAAATTAAAAATTAAAAACACTTCACAATTCTCGCAGTAACAAACATATAGTTGCATCTCTGGCAAGGGTTTCTTCCTCTTCCTTTTTTTTTCTTCAAAAAATTACATAGACGGAAAATCAAGCACTTCTCATACTACGGCCACAATTATTACTTCAAACTTTAACAAAATCAAATCGAACTGGGATAATTAAATCGTTGATTGAAGACGGTGACTAGTAACTTCTTTTTTTTTTTTTTTGTCACACGCCGTCGTTTCAAAAATTAAACGGATTTTCGAACTCCGGAAACTCAATCCATCATGGTTTTGACTTGGAACAGAAAACAAAGAAAGAAATAGAAAATGCGAAGGATAGTAGAGAAAGACGCAGAGAGAGTGAAACCCGTTAAGAAAGAAGAAGAACAATGCGAGGTGGTAGAGAGAGAAAGAGGAATGAACGCACCTGCAACGGCACGTGCACGAGATTCGAGGTAGCGGAAGGAGAAAGAAGGCGGAATGTAAATGGAATCAGGATTCGTGTCTGTTAAGGCCAATTTCAAAATCACAAAAAGGAGAAGGCGCGTGGGATTATTAAAGGGAAAGCAGTTTATTACCTTTTTCTCCCTTTCAGCAACCTTATTTATTTCTATTATTTTTATATTCTTACTAGTTATTATTAATCTTTGACTCAAACTATTTGTCTTTTTGAAGAATAAAAAAACACATTTAAAGAGTATTGTTGTTTATATTAATTTTTTTTATTGAGATGTTTATGGAAACATTTAGTGTACAATTATGAATTAAGTACTAGTTTAGTGTTTTAGAAAGAATATATACTTCTATATTAAATTTAATATTTTTTTATTTATAAGAATTAAAATACATATAGATATTTATAATAATTTATTATCATGTTTAATAAAGTGAAATTATACTTGCTGATCTATTAAATTTAATATGAAATCATAACCATGGATTTGTATGTTTATCCATCTTGATTGATATTAATTGAGTGGAACTTATTTTACATTTATTAAAAAACAGATAGTATAACTTTTTAAAGCACATAGGATTTAGCGACAAATAAAGGTTTTCTTAAAAAAGTAGTACTTTTTATATTCTGCAGTTATGAATATTTTAAAATGATTAAAATGATCGGTGATTTAAAATAAAAAAAATAATAGATCCAATTAAGGAAAAATATTGTCTAACTTTATGTTTATAAAACTTAAACCTAAAATTTATTTTACAAATATCAACTTTTATAACTTAAACAGCTAAACCAACAAACTTTTTAATATACCGTATACAAGGTTAAACTTTTGATTGATATGGGTAGTTAAATCTTAAAATAATAATTTTAATATAATAGTATTGTTAAAAATAAAGTTGGTTAACCTTCTAGTTATAGTGATTCTCTTTCCACAACATGGAGTTGGTAATTTGTTCTTTTGTTTTCTCAATTATTGACTCCGTACTATGGAGGAGTAAAAAAAACACGAGTAAACTCTAAAAACAGCGGGTGGTGACAAACCGCCACCCTGCAATCTGCATGCATAAATAAACCAATGATTTCTTTACTGTTAAAGGTAAGCGAACCATTAAAATCTGAACATTATTAGCATTTATTTATTATTTTGTCGTTAAAACTATCTTTGATAAAATAAATACCAGTCTTTTGTTTTATCAACACTTATTTTCCATTCACAGGCTTCTTCTTTTTTTTTTCTTTCGCTTTTGCTTTTCTTCCTTTTGACTACTCATTCAAAATTGCATTAATGTCTCCCCATTCATAATACATTAGAAGTTATTGTGTAAGCTTGTCACATTGCAGGGTCACGGTCTGAGGTCCTAACCAAGCCAACACTCATTTTATTTATTTTGAATTTTTCAACACCTAAATGGACCTTTTTATTTTTTGAAGAGGAACGCCTGAATGTAAATTATACACTTATACACAGTTAATTACTTCTTCTTTTTTCTATGTCAGTGGGTGTTTATTAGTTCAGCTACTTGGTATTAGGATTAGAAACCGGTTGCCAATAATTTTGTCCTAACGCGTTTGAAAATGAAAAACAAAGAAAATCACTTTTTTCTCATTCATCTTTCTTTTATCAGTACATTGTTCATTTTTTATTATAATGAGTCCTCTACTCGTGATTTTCTTCGTTCCATTGAAGAGAGAAAAATTCGTATGCAAGTTTCATATACTTTTTCTTCTTCTATTTCTGCATTTCTCATTAATTTCATACGGTAGAATGTTTTTTTGGTAAAATGACTATTTTTCTTAAATTTTTACCTCACTTTTCATAGTTAGAAAGAGACCCTCTTTTCCCCCGATAATTCCTGATTTTTTTGTTTTAACATATAGCCAAATATGATCATGAAAAGTACATGTTAACTAAGCTTATAATAAAAACAAAAAGGGCAAAAGACTGAGCTTATTGATGTTGAAAAGGAGCAAAAGATTGCTTTGTGGTCACCCTTTAGGGGTATAATAAAATGAGACATTGGAACTGTCACTTCGTTAACACTTAAGATGGAGGCAATACTTTCCGACAGCTTAAACACCATATGTTACTTTGAGCTTTTTTATGCAAGCAAAGAGACAATGTAGCGGGAAAGAGATTCAAGGTTTCAGAAATTGAAAGGGTGAATGAGCATGAGCATCCAAAACTTTAATGTTTTTTTTATTATTATTAATTCAACTATTTAATTATTATTTGATTCCTTCTAAAGTTAAGTTTCTCAGGTTCCCTCCAATGATATTATTTATTGGTAATTCGGTGTCGTCGATTACATCTCATGAAATGATCGATGCTGTTATTCTATTCCTATACTTGGCGTGTTTGGAGAGAACTGCCAATGGAATCTGGTTGCGGATAGCGTTAGTTGCAGTGAAAATATTTCGACGTTTATTTCCATTTGAATGTGAAGTTATCACTTTCAATCGGATTTTATCTAATTATTAGTTTTGATCCAAAAGTTATTAGACACAAGTATGTTTACGAAAATATTCACATTTTGTTTGGTTTGAAAAAATTAAAAAGAGAAAATAAAAAAAGGAATTACATAGAAAGAAAATTATGAGAAATTTAGTAAATTTCAAATTATTTGGTGTGAAATATTGGACCAGTTTTTTTAATTTTATTTTTTAGAAAAAATATTTTTCTTAAATAAAACAAGTAATTTTATAATTTCTTAAGTGTTTATCTAAATTTTTTATTTAAAATAATCAATTTTCTGTTTTTTTTAAAAAAAAATATTATTTTTTTCTTAAGAAAACACTTTATAAAAAATATTTATTTTAAAATTATTTTTTTAGTTTAAACAAGTTCGTCTTTTAACAATTAGTCTTATGAAAATAAAGACTTTATTGGAAAAAAAAATTAATGATCTTTATATTTTGACTATTAGTCTTATGATTTGTCGGTTGTAGAAATCTCTTACTCCAAATAGGAAAAAAAAAAGAAGGAAAAGATAATTTTTTAAATCAAATATGTTTTTTTCCTTATTTTTTAAAAATAAATTTAGTTCTAAAAATATGTTAATTGGTTATAGATCTTAAAAAATCTGTCAACGCTTTTAGTTCCTTTGTGAAGTGAATTGTACGTGTTTTAGCATATGAACTATTAATCTAATATAGCATCAAATGTGACAAGGTGTGCTTTCAATGTTTGAAATATTCTCAACTTTCAATTTTAGTCCTCATAAAATTTACACTTTAATTTAACCTTAATTATTTTAATCTAGCTTTAGATTCTTTAAATTAAATCTCTAGTTACTTCTTTTGTCCAATTTCACTTTCATCTTACTGACAGAATCACATAATATCGCTAAAACTACTAATGACTTGAATCATATGTGCACTGGTTTGACAATAAACAAATGACTTGAATCTTCTTCGCGTTTAATTATTTTGTTCATAATTACAGATTCGTGACCCACAGACGACACAGCCATATATATATAAAAACGTTAAACGTGCCAAAGAAGTTGGCGCCAACTGGAAGAAACGTGAAGTCGGCATATACGATCGCGCTATATCATGCCTTCCCCAGACCATCAAAACATGCCTAAGCGTGTCTTATTCAGCATTCATTATTTTACTTTTATGGTTTGTTTGATAGAAAGGAGAAAAATAATATTAAAAAAAATTATATTTTTTTGGAATTCATATTTTTCATTCTTTATTTTAATTTTAAATTTTATTTTTTATTCTTATCTTCTAAATCGAACATATCCTTAATTTCTTGAGAGTTTATCTGTGCCCCTTAGCGTGTGCGTGTCATGTAGAGATTGAGTATTATAGTACATATTTTCACAGTAGTATTATATATATATATATATATATATATTGGGCCTGTAATTATGTGATTTCATGTGTTTGTTTTTAGATGTGATTAACATAGACAACACTCGTGCAATGCTTTCATTCATGGAATACTTTATTGTTTTTTCTTGTTTAGTTTAATGACATCTTTTTATTTTTTTTATAATACTAATTTTGAAGTGAAAAGATTTGAACCGTTGAATATAATGAAAGGTTTTGATGGGTGCACTTTTACCCTCTAAGTCCAATCCAATAATTAATATTAATACCATGTTCTTCCTTTTAGCTACCTAAATATCAATGCTCATTACTCACTTTAATTAATAAGAAAATTTGATAAATAAATAATATTATTGATTAAAAATATAATAATAATTAAATTAAAATTTTATTTAAAAATATCTGACAAAACATATCTTATAGCAAATAAGAATCATGATATATTTTTTGGTTAAATCAAAGAACGTGATCTATTGTCATTTCTAGTCTCAGGTAGATAAGTTAGGATAACAATATTTTAAAGAATAAGTTTTAAAATAATTTGTTTAAAATATTAGCTCATCACTGTATTTCTCATTCAGCCTCTAAATTAATTAATTTAAAAAAAAACTAATTTAATACTTATTTTTTTATAATTAAAGGAATGCTAGCCAGACAGGAGTAGGCAATCCCCATTATAAGGTCAAAATGGGATCCCATTAACGTACCATCTATCAACATAATCTAATTCAGCGGAAAGAAGCCGTCATTTTTCATTTTTTACAGTGGCAGTGCCAATAATAATAATAATGCAAGAAGAAACAGAAGCTGCACAATTAGCTAAATCTAGTGGTTGCCGTGTAGAGAAGCTCATAAGTATACACAAAAGTAAGGAACTAGGTAGCTAGGGAGAAGATTAGTGCTATAGAAGACTATTACTTCTGTCCCATTTCCATGGCTTCCAAGGTTGGGCTACGGTAAGAGTAAGGGGTAAAGGTGGTATCACCATTTCTCCTTGGTTCTTGATTCGTTACCCGATCCTCCATGGCCTGCCCAACTGGTAATTCCCGATTAATATTTGCATTCGCTCGTGATTCCTCCATTGCCCGGAAATATGCATATGGACCCCATCCTGAAAAAGGAATTAATTAATTAAAAAGTGCAGCTCTAAACTCATTGCATCAGAGCATAATTCTACTCACTGTAGGTGAATGCCATTAATCCAAAAAAAAATTACATACAGTAAAACCTTATGCCACTTCCAAGGGTGAGACTCAAAGAAATATACTTCATATAGAAAAATATATATGATGCAATGTACTATATGAATTATTTTTGGACGACATAAATTCATAAATAAATATGAAAGAATTTCTGGTGGCCCACCTATCATTACCAACCAAATCCACCTTAAATATTTTCTGAGTGTCATACATAGGAAAAGGAGTTATATGCCAAAATTAATTAAACTGCTCCAATACAACCAATTTAATTAAACTGTTCCAATACAACCAATTTCCACCTGACCTGGCTTTTTGTCCAGTAAAATCTGCTCTTGTTCTCAAATGAAATAATAATTTGGTGGTAAAAAGAGAATTAGTAACATATTTTTCAATATATTCTTTTTATTAGATTTTTAATTATTAAATGAAATTTATATTAGAATATATAAAATTATGGGTGATACTAACTACATTAAGAATAAAATTTACATTATTTCATAATTTAATAAAATTCAACTAACAATAAAGAATATACATATAACTAATACTTCTCTTAGACACAATGGTACATAATTACAGAATTTGAGTTTATGAGAAACTAGATATTGATATCATAGTCAAATACCCTTTACCATAAACATGTGACATGTATTATTTTCCTATAATATTTTAAAATTATATAACTATTAAGTTAATTAAAGGCTAAATTTTACCCAACTGGTATATATACATAACATGATGCAGATGTAACCCAACTTAATCTAAGGATGCTTAAACTGGTTTATTACATCTCTATCATAATATTAAGTCCATTAGACTATTTAAAGATGTGTTTTGGATTTATTAATATAAAACTGAATTTTAAGTAAGTAAAAAAAAAAAAAAACAAATCAGGCCATAAAGGAATCAATATGAACAATGAAGTACACATATGAGGGCACATTTAAATTTATTATGTAAATAGTCATATATGTTATATATAGGTAGAGCCTCGGAAGAAATCAAAACATTAATATTCCATTCCATCAATGATTGTTTTGCAAAATCAAAACCTTGGATAAATCAAGATATAAACATTTCGCATGCTGCTGGTGATAGTAATAAAAGAGACAAGGGTGTTACCTTCATCATTATAGGGCGCAGGGAAGAACTGCATATAACAAAAGGTTGCCACAACAAGCCCTGGAAGAAACATACAGTATAAGATGAGTTTAACTTTTATTTATTTTTTGCAAAATTAGTTTTGATAGTGCTCGGCTGTGGGCCGGATCCTTTTACTACATTTTGAAGTAAATAAAAACAAACCTAGAATGCCTCCGGCAAACACATCTTGCCAATGGTGCCAATAGTCATCCACTCGAGAGATTGCAACTAGGCAAGCAACAAGTAGAGGAAGAAACACAATGCATAATTTTGCCACGTGCCCTTTGCGATCAAAAGCTTTAATCTTCCCCGATAGGTACAGAGACAGAAAACCTAGACCTGCAAAGGACCCTACAGAACAAAATTTATCAGACAAAGGTCTATCCATAAACAATTTTCTGTACAAATGAGCTAGTATAAGGATGAATAAATTAATATATATAGCGTTACATATATCAAATCCGCATTAGATTTTCACATTTCACCGCAATAAAATTTAGCATTAAACTTGGAAACAATTCATTTCAGTATCTGATAAAGGCTCCCACTAAAGCAAACATGAAAAGAAGGGAACCACAGCAACAGAAATAGATAGAGAAAACTTGGGTACACTCAGGTAGATGCTTGATGTTATTCTGTAATCAAAATTAGTAGATTTTTATCTCGAAAACCGGCATTGTCTTTCAATATTGGCTTTTAGTATGTGAATTGTCAAAGTAAAGTTTTAACTTTTAACTAAAATAAATCAAGCTATTGAATTTTTAAGTTCTGTATATACTATAATTGTTGCTCACATGATGTATGGCCGCTTGGGAAACTCTTGTGTCCTTCTTTTATATCGCTAGCATTGCCATGACATACCACACCTCCCCAACTATCATAATTCTGTAAGGTTAATCAAAGAGAAAACGATTAATAATGAGCATTTATCCATCTGTATAAAATGACAGGTATACTTTTCTAGAAACATCTGACAACTCTTATCCACATCGCAGACAAAACCATCGTGTTATGACAATAAGAAAAAGAAAAATCAAGAATAATTGAAGAAACACAAAAGTGGATCTAGAATATTTTAATCCAAGGGTCTTATTATAGCTCTTGTGGAACCCGTATACATAACTTAGCAGTATAGCACAAGCAGCTGAAGGAACAAAAACCGAATCCCCTGCTATTGGTTTTTGAGTTGTGCAGTTATAAATCCAAGGGTCCAAAATTGTTAAAACATTTTTTCATTTTAAAATAAAGTTGATTTTCAATGTTTATCATCGGTGCATTTTTTTTTATAACTGCAAATTCCTTATTCAGTTCCAAGAGTAAAAACAAAAACATTTTGGATAGTACTATTTCACACGTGTCTAAAAGTACTACTGAAGTGAAGTAGTTTTGTACTGGATTTAATTTTTAAAAAAATAGATAGAAAATTAACCATGAGATTGAATATTCTTTTCTCGGAAGTAGGTATTTGTAATACTTTTCTCTTAAAAAGGAAAAGATAATCTATTTTCCCAAAACTAATATCAAATGCTTTGACGAATGTATAAAGAACGAAGGATAAAGTTGGGAAAAAAAAGCTACCAATATTTCTGAGTATTAAACATGTCCCAACAAAGGATAAGATAAGATGGAGCGAGGAGAAATTAAGACCATTATAGAGTACATACTCCAAGTCCAGGTCACAGTATGTGCTGTTTTGGACAGGGAAGTATAAGGAGTTTTATTGATACTCATTAATCTTTCTCTTACTAGATCGGTCCATTTGGTGATACAATAGTATGTTTAATCACAATTTCATTCTAGCCGAGAATAAAGTCTCAATCACTCATTAAAAATTAGTACTAAACCACTTATGCCACTAATTTTTTATATTTTTATTATGATTTTTAGCGCATCATTATTGTAACTTATAATATAAAAAAATACTTATTACTTCATTCCTAAGTCAAAAATCAATTCTCAAGCATTCATTAAACAAATTACTAAACCATTTACGCCACTAATTTTTGGTTTTTTATCATGACTTTTAGCGCATCATTATTGTAAATTTTAATATAAAAAAATACTTATTAGTTCTTTAATCAATATTTATTAAAACCTCAGTCATTTATCGAAAGTTATAAAATACATAATAAAAAAAGTTATAAAATACGCGTTTGTTCATCTATCTATACAAATTTCAAAGCTACATTAACGGAGAAATAACAAAGTCCTTATCTAACATTAAAACAAACACACTTTTGCCTTTTTAACAAACTCTGTTTCAAGAGACATACAAACAGACACTGAGGAGAGTCATAAAAACAGCAATGAATACTTGATTGTTGTGTGAAATGTTAACAGAATATTTTTTCTTGATTAAACAATTTAAAATATTTTAATAAAGAAATAAAATATTTAATGTTATTAATATATTTTTATCGTAATTTTCAATAAAAACTTTGTTTTTACCAAAACAACACATAACAAGAACCTGTAGTGTAGTGTATATTGACATAAACTATACAGTGGCACTTAATTTTCCTACCTCTACCCCATCGGGGAAGCAACGCCAATAGAAGTCTGGGCGAGGCCGGCCAACTGCATTTTTTATTGCATCGGTGAAGACCCCAGTTATCAGAACAGCAAATAACAAACCTGCTAGCAATGAAGCACATTAACACCAATTCACCAATTTCTCAACTAAATATTCATGCACATGCGTTTATTAACCTTCAGAATTTCACGTTTTAGCAAGTTATATGTTTTTATTTTCAACAAAACTACCAAAATCTATCTTAATGAAATAGCTTTACTCCAATAATATGAACTCTAATAGTTTTCTTTAATAATTTAAGATTATCAAATTCAAAATATGAACTCTGTTTGTTTCCTTCATTAACGCAAATTCAAATATTCATTTTCTTCCTTAAAATCAACTTTTTACACTATTCATTTTCTCTATTGAATAAGTTTATTTAAAAAATTAGATAAAAAAAATTAACAATCAAATGTTGGCCTAATATTTAAATGACTAAAATACTCTTCACATATACAAAGATGATACATGTGCCAAAGGCAAAATGTTACCTAGAACACTGTGGTGCAAATCATAAACATCTCTCCTGCGCATATAGAAGAGAAGGAAAACGGCCATTGGCAACAGAACCGCATATAACTGATCATTAGAACAAAAAGAAGAAAAAAATAATTACAATTACTAGCATCAAATAAAAAACAAGCCGTTGGCTCATAAAGAAGACGTGCGAGAAGCAAACAAAGTAAGCCCCTCTCAATATTTTCTATCATATATTTGAACAAATTTCCCAAGAACATGACAAATTTATAATCATACAATTAAATAATTGAATGTTGAGCAGGTATAAAAAATGATACCAGAAGCAAACAAAAAGACCCCTAAGACTAGGAAGCAACCTAGAGAACTTTAAATTAGAGTTATGCAGTAAAAAAAAGAATAACAACACTTACAGGAACAGCCCATACAGGCACCGTGTTTTCTTTCATAGGATATCTAAGGTCCTCCATCATGTCCCTTCCCACAAAGCGTTTAAATGGATGAATGACAAAAAGGACAATCTCTATCACTATGAGAAGCAGCAATATAAGCCAATCACGAGCGTGTTTTCTTGCAAGTGATGCTCCATGGGACTTGATTGTGTGAGCCGAGGGATCAACTTGCTGCCTCATCCCTCCCTGTCCCTGCCGTAATAAACAATCAAGAAAACGTCTAACTAAATGTCTAAATTCAGAGGGTAAAATTCAGAACGAAATTGGCACGATATATCTATAATATATAATATTTATCTCATTTTGTATCATTTTTCTTCTGCTTAGTTTTACTTTCAATTATTATAAACTACTACAAGAGTAGTTACAGCTTTAAAAAAACAAGAACAATCTTATTTAGTGTCATTTTTCTTCAGGTCATTTTTACCTTCAACTATTGTAAATTACTATATAATTTATTCTAACTTTCAAGAGCATTTACATCTTTAAAAACAAGTTACACCAAATTATATATATAACTAACTTCCAAGTTAGACAAAGAATACCTTTTTTGCACTCGTATATAATAATAATAATAATAATTGTTAAAAATATTAGCTTTGATAACAAAAGAATTTAAATTGTGACTTTTTCCCATTTTCTCATTCTTTAATCATTCAACTCACCTTATAACTCTGTACATATACTCTAATTGACAAGGCAAGAGTAAATAATTACCACTTGGAATTGAAACATTTCCAGCCACACCACATGTTTGGTTTTTTCAAACTTATCATATGGGGACCCCAACAGGGAGAGTACAAATCTGGCTGGCAAAAATCATGGTTTTAAATTATGACCACTACAACGATAAGGTTTTTTGAAATTGCAATTCATTTGTCTATAATTTGTCTATCAAGGTTTTTGAAGTCAACATAGACCTTGCAAAAAAACAAATTTTCAAATGGCTTTGCGAAACAAAAAATCTGGTAAATGTATTAATAGATTGAAAATGAGTAATGCAACACAAAATTTACCAGAATTTTTATTAAAAAAAATGAAATGCTACCGTGTGAGATGAAGAATTTATAAAATTGACAAAAAGAATGATGAAATTCTGAATTTTATTCTTCTGTGGACCATTTTATTTGATTTTGAGAGTATGCTCTGCCGAACTCATCTCATTCGATTTTACTAATAGACTAATATCTTTTTTGTTATCAGAAATTTGTGGATGAAAAATAAACAGAGTGCTACTACTACCACTGCATAGGAGAAAAGGAAACGATAGAAAGCGGAATCGGAGAGAAGTTAAATTAAGAAGTACCTGAAACGGTAGCCAAAATCTTTGGAATGAAAAGAAATTAGCACGCGACACCGGCTCCATGTGTAGAGAAGCAGAGAATTTGCAGTCCCTAAACTGTGATCATGAAAGAAAGTATGAAATTGAGGCAATAATGGTGAGAGGATGGATATAGAGAAAATGAGAAGTCTTATCCCAAACAGAAACGGGGAAAATAAAATATAAATGGGAGTGTGCAAGTGGAGAAATATCAACTTCCTCTGTCTGTTGTGCTGTTACCTTTTGAAAAGTCTCCAATTCTTAGAATGAGAGAAAAAGATGTTCAAGATTTTATCAGAAATAATTATACGATAATAAAACTGTTGTGATTGTGGAGAAGAAAACAGAATCAACTCAACTCTCCGCTTTGAAATCAAATGGTTTGGCGCGGGGCGAGATGGAGCGGTTCCTGCTTCAACAAATTCTAGATCCGTTAACCAACTCCTATTCCTTTTCTCTAAAAAATATATATATATGAACATTTTAATAAATTTAATTAAAAATACTGACTATAATATTTTTTACACTTCAATATATATAAAAAAAATACACTTTTATTCTACTTTTTGTCTTGTGTGTACACAGTAAGGAGGGTTTGTCAGGGAGAGTTTTTTTTTTAAGCTGGAATCATAAATTTTGGAAATTAATATAATACGTTGAGTTGATTAGTCGGAATATTTAGATAAGTTTTTTAAATCAAATGATTACGTCATATTTTTATTAGTTATCTTGATTTAATAATAGTAATATGATATTTTTTTATTATACTAAAAGAAAAATTATCTCGAGAAAATAAGATTTTCATTTCTAGAAAATTTTTGTAAAAAATATTACTGAAAAATATGTTTTCATACAATAATGTTATTTTTTAAAAATAGATAAAAATATAAGAAGAAACTAAGATTCCTAACCTAAGATTCTCACGGAAAAGTTACATCGAATATATGGTAACAGTTAATACTATTGACTTATTTGTTTTTTTATCAACAATTGTAATTTATTAGAATAGTAGTTTTATTAGTAGAGAAGATAAACAAATATTTCTTTTTCTTTTTTTTCTTGCTTGACCATCCAATTCATGTTATATTTGTATTATTGACTTATTTGTATTATCAATTTATTCCAAATTATATTAAATGTATTTTTAAAACTACTATTATAAAGCCAATATTTATTTTTTTAGAATAATTACTTTAAAAGTTAATATCTAATATAATGATAAAATATTTTTAGCATTGTAAAATCTGAAATTATATTCATGTGTAAAAAAATTGTTTTATGTGTGAAAAAATGTCTTTTTTCCCCATACACCGGAGAAACTTAAAGAGAAGTGTCAAAATAACACTATTAAAACAATGTTTTAAACACAATTAAAAATAATTATTTAAATATCAAATAGTAACTATTTAATGTTAAAATAATGAATAACATCACTGTTATACTTACACTACTACATGTTGCAAGTTTTTTTTATAGTTAAACTCAATCTAACTCATAACCATTCTTTTATTTTAATTATCCGATTTATCAGGAAAAATAGACACACAAACCTTTTAAAAATAGACTATTGGTAATCATTCCACTTGAACAGAATAATAGCTTCTTCTTCTTCTTCTTTTTAAACAAATTCAACGAATTAAATAATGGAACATGGTGCAATTTTAGTTATGATAAATTGCAATAGAAAGGCGTTATCTAAAATTTCAAAAAAGAAACAATTAAATTAATTTATTCAGTGTATTCTTATGGAACAGTCAGAATGATGTGGTGATGCCGATTATTTGGTTATCTGTTCAAGTGCAATACATTATAGTTGGAAAAATTAAAGTAACTTTAATTTCTACTCCTGATCAAGAGATTTTGATTTAATTTATTCATCAAATGATTCGAATTCTAGATTATATATGGTAGATAAGACGTCCACATCACCCATTTGCAAGACGGGGTCAGTCCAAGTTAATCTGGCTATTAAATTTAAAGGTCGCACAACCTTTCCATATGGGACCAAGTGTTGCATATGCATTAATTTTAACTTTAAGAGTACATGACAAAATCAAAATAATATCAGTCATAAGGATTTATGCATACACAATTTCTTTTTATGCAGCTATGTCCCCCTCTTTGAATAAAATTTAAATATGAACAAGAATAGTTTGATTTCGAGATCATGATTGTGTAAAAAAAAAACTTACACTTAGAATTATTTGATTATATACTTGTAATAATGTTTAGTTAGTTTTTTTAAAATTTACTTCATCTTATAATCGAGACGGAAATAGTATATGTTAAATTATGTATGCTGACCTATTATTTTTGCGTATTTCACATGCAAGTTAGGTTGATTCGTCCTTTTTTTTTTTCTTTTTTTTTATATTCCCTAATCTCAAACTTAATCCAATTCCAAATTTTATTATTCACATATCCTTTTTCCTATTCATACATTTACATCTGGTCTCATTTACCTTTTTAAATCAATATACTAGTATATACGTACATATATTACCCCACTTATTTTTCAGTATATTTGTATTTTTATTATTTAGATGAGTTGCCTTACCCACTTATTTTTCAAAGTAAAAAATGTTTGGTGGCGATTGTTATAGTATCTTTTAATTTTAAAGGGTTTCGGTGTGTGTGTGTTTTTTTTAATTAGTCAATGAAATATAACTTACGTGTCTCTCCATTATTCAAATATGATACTAATACAATATTAACATTTCAAATACTTACACTTGAATGTAATGCTGTATATATAATATTTCTAAGAATAACGCGTCACAAATTATACCGTCAGTCGAACCCAGAAATATATATCAATACTATACTATTTATATATAAAAAAAAAAAACTATGCAAATAAGATATTTTTTTCTTTTGGTAAAAATGCTAATAAGACTTTGTGACTGAAGTACAACGTTTTTTTAAAGAATCCACGTAAAGAGAGAAAGAGCAGCAATCGAAAGAATCCAAAGAATAGGCAATAGCAGCGGGTCAAATAATCTAGTCATGTAATTATAGCAGAGGGTGGAGCTTTGAAATGGCTTACACGCTTCTGAAACGCCCTCAGAAGAAAAATGTTACACACACTCACACATTATTCCATGCCTACTAATATGAATGGTTTCACCTAATACCAAAATCAGCAGCAATTGGGCCAATTCAATGGAGACTAAAATGTGCAGGAAACGGTCAACAAGTTTGAAATGACAGCTTCCTCGTCACAAAATGGAAGCTTAGTGGTGACCCTTCTTCTCTGCCGTCCACTTGTTCTAGATTAGCCTCGCCCTAAGATTTTTTTGGCTTTAAGATTGTATTTGATTTAGAAGATGAAAATTAAAAATATATTTTTAAATTAAAATAAAGTATAAAAAGTATGAGATTCACATCAGACTTCGCATTATTTATTCTCTATTTTTTTCTTTCTCAGTTCCCCCACTATCAAACACACTTTAAGGCAAGTTTATTATGAGAGCTGTCTATATCTTGTGGCATTTTTCTCTATAACCGATCATGGTTTAGTGGTTTACCGTATATCCATTTAGTTCTAGTTGCCAATAATTGCTCACAGTAATTGGTTTTCATTACATCATTCAATTATCAACTTGTAAGTCATTAATAATGTAATTAAAAAATAATTAACTAGCTAGTGTTTACTTCTGATGTGAGTGTTCAAACTCACTAGTGGCGTGTTTAAAAATGCGATTGAACCGTAAGAAAGCTGTGATGTCAAAGGTATAATGAATCCTTTCAATTTGGATTTTGAAATCATGTTAAATGTAACTGTTAACGCGTGTTCAAACACGCTATAAATCTTTTGAAGAATTTTGTAGTGAAAATAAAATTAAGGACGAAATGAGAATTAGTCCTGTAATCTGCTACCGAAGGTCTTAACCCAAAGTAAAATCCTCCCTTAAATGTATTTTTACAACTAGGGAAAAAAAAGGTTTGAAAAACTGATTTTACTTATATTCTCAAAAAATTAAATTGGTACGAATCAAAATTAACTGATTAAGTTTTTAACGAAATTGAAAATGTAAGATTTTATTGATGTGGCCTAACAAATTATTAACAGTTTTTTCTATGGCAAAGATTAAACGGATAATATTTTTTTTTTTTTATCTGGCGACATTTGGGCTTCCATTTCTTTCTTTACGTCGATAGCTACGTTCACTGCTAAATTCTGCAATTGGGCTTTACTAAATATACTTATGAGCTACAACCCCAAATAAGTTATGGAATATGGATTAAAATTTAGCAACTTCAGTGGATTGGGTAAGTATCATTTTTTTTCTTCTTTTAATTGTAAGTTATTTCCACTTGTTGATATGAGTTCTCAAAATCAGATTCTACCAACAACATAGGTAATATATGAGTTCAATTGCATATATTTGTTTGGAAATAATAGTTTCATCCCTTTTTACTAAACAAAAACAAGATTTTGTTGTATAAATGAATAACAAAATTATATTTTCGTGGGAAAGATATTTTTGAAAATTAGTAAAAACTACCCACGTGGATAGTGAAAAAAATTGATAGCGTAAATAGTAGCTCCCTATAGATTATGAGCTACAAGCCCAAAAAAGTTATGGATTAAAATTTAGCAACTTCAGTGGATTGGGTGAGTAGCATTTTTTTTTTTTTTTGTGGACTTGGACACCATTGCGATATGATTCTTTTCTTTTTCTGTTAACGTAGAAATAAAAATAAAAAAAAAATAGAAACGACATTTGCTGAATTACAATTGGCAAGACTGAAAACCGAAGAGACAAGCAAGACGAAAACAAAACAGGGGACAAGAACCAACTGCTATTTGAATTCAGTTTTTTCCTTTTCTTTTTACTCTTTTTAAATAATAAATATGAATGATGGGTTGTGAACAGATCCGACCTGGATTTCTGTTTGATAGTTTTTTCTTTATTATTTAGATTTACTTTGGTCTAGTTTTTATGGGTTTTTCTTTTCAAAAGTAGAAGTCTTTCTAATTAGTTTTTAACTTTTTATAGAAAATTTATGTTTTGGACCTTCACCTAGGTTTATTAAAAAGAATACCTTTATTTTTAAGAGTTGTTTCCAAAATTGTGGTCCTATTTTTCAAACTGCTTGAAGCAGACAAAGACCTTGTAATTCGTAGAATTGGTTGAACTAGAAAATCCAAATCATAGTGTAAAAAGGTTTGATAGGCCAGCTTGAAAAATTGAAGGCCATTCCATTGTACACTGGTCATGATCTTGCAGATGATGTAGCATCTATTGACTAAATACATATCAATATAC
This sequence comes from Glycine max, assembly GCF_000004515.6. NCBI lineage: Eukaryota > Viridiplantae > Streptophyta > Magnoliopsida > Fabales > Fabaceae > Glycine > Glycine max. The sequence continues at coordinate 36,362,716 of NC_038256.2, read as the reverse complement.
TAAACAATGCGTTAAAATAAAAAATAAAAAGAATATTTATCTTATCGTTGTTGGCTGATGCTCTTGGCAGTTGGCATAGTTGTGTTTTAATTTTCTGAATGATGAAAAAATAATCATCTTATATTATTTTGTCTTAACTATTGTATTTTATCTTATCTTATTTATTTTAAGAATTTAAGATTTATTGGAGCATCTGTAATGTAACGGTTGATGATTAGTTGGCGACAACCTGGGGCTCTTAAAAAGGTAAAAACGAAAGCGGGGGCTCCCTAAGGTTGGATTGTGTGCTTAGTAAAGTGAGCCCAATCCATCCTAAAACTTGATGGCTGTTCCTTAAAGAGCACACACTCTGTCTTCTAATGCTTTGGGCACATTGCACTCTTACCTTAATGTTCTCAGTACCCTTCTTGAAACACCAACATTGAAGGCTCAATTGGGTACAGGACCTTTTTGTTATTAGATTATTTTTATAAACATTTGTAAATTTCAATAAATCATCAGTTTTAGCTTTAAATAAACTAATTATAGTATGTTGTGAATTGATTGTAAGAGTCATACTACACTCAATTCCTATATTATAAATTCAAGATTAAATTGCTCCCATTTTAAAAAAAAAGTTTAAATTGATCTCTTTTAATATTTAAAAATATAGTTTCCTTCTATATATATAAAAAAATACGAGTTATAATTTAGGAGGCTTTTGTTTAAAAGAATATATTATAAATTCAAGATTAAATTGCTCCCATTTTCAGGAATGTATATATGGAAATGTAATATTCCTATGTTTGTTAGTGTTTTTTAAAAATATCTATGGATATTATTGATTCCTATAAATGTTATAATTTTTTTATCATATTTTCCTACATTTCTATTCTCATGAGGAGGGGATGAAGAAGTGATATTCTCAGCAGAATGTGAGAATTCATTGTCTAATAACATAAATGTAAGTTTTTATTTTAAAGTTATAAAATTAGTTTGATGGTAAAAGAAGAAGGAAAGGAGAAAAAGGTGGTTAACTTAATTTTTCCTGCAAACAAAATACTAATAATTAACCACTAATATTTGTCAATAAAAAATTATAAATTCTTCTTTCATTTATTTTTTTATTTAAATTATTTTAAATTTTAAAAAACTATTTCAGTGAATATTAAAATATAATCAAACATGTTTTTTTTTAAAAAAAATCTAGAAATAATATTCTCATATTATATTATTAGAAATATAAAAAGATTCTATAAAATTAACATCTCTTTAACTTTTCATTATAAGTTAATTTATAATTATAAATGATTATGAATGTGTTTCTCAAGTAATGTTTTGTCTGTTTTAAATATTGTTAATTAAACTTTTTTACAAAGCGATAAAATTAATAAATATTTTATACTATATAATATTAAAAAAGTTTAAAATTTATACAGTCGTAATAAAATAAGAACCCCAAACATTATATTACGGTGTGCTAATTCGCCCATAAATTAGCAGTTATTCATTTTCTGTCCTAATCATCCCTTCAAGTTATTGAAGTGCTTCTTATAAAATTTTACACAGAAGCAAGAAGAATATAGTAGTGGTGTCATCATTGACCACCTACACATACACCATATAGTAGATTAGGCACTATATTAAGCCTTAAAAAAAATAGTAGATTAGTCATAATGGACCCAGAGAAATATTTCAGACCCACCTCATTTTTCATGCTAGTTGAACAGAAATTCCATACCAAGTTGGGATAGTGGGGCTATTTCATCCTCCTTTTATGAAAAGACTAGTGTTTGTTTTAGAGCGGCATTAATAGGGCGAATATTCAATTTTAGTAGGCTTTAGTAGCCTCATCACACATCACACTACAGATTCAATCCATATCTTTCTCTATTTTGGCTATAATATAAGATCATTACCATGATTTAAATCTTGACTACAACCCTTCAATGATGGTAAACCATACTTTCTTCTTTTACATTTTGTCGCTAATATTATATTATATTGTTCAAGATTGATCGTATCCCCAAGTAAAGACATAGTTTCCAATTAGTTTGTCTTTAAGCCAGACTAGGCTTTTACCCTCCTCAAGATGCTGTTTTGTTTTGAGTAAAATATTAACTTGAACTTAAAATTATTACCATTAATTAATTTGTTTAGTTTCTAATATTATAAAAATAATAATTTTTAACTACAACATTCAATTATTAATTTTATCCATGAAACGATACTAGTAGATAATTTAATCCTTAAAATTAGGAATAAAACAAACTCTATTCGTAAGTTTGAATAATTTATGAATCAATTTGGCCTTTCATTCACATGTTAGAGATTAAATTGACAAATGCACACCACTATGAAGTTGACTTTTACTCAATTCATGAATCAAGTTTATTTGTTTATTTATGTAATAATAACTATGAAACATTAAATTAACTAAAAGTGCTGGCTAATTTCAAGACCTAGTTATTGTATTTCTGTAATGTCAGTAATTACATTGATTAGTTGTATAAATTTTGAGTACCAAATTAATGTTTTACTTGTTTGTTTTTCTTGTATTATTTTCTGGTATCTTTATATGCCAAACCAAATATATATATATATATATGATTTTTCCAAGTAAAAGTATTACTTTTTGAGAGTTGGACAATGTGAGCAGTAACCGTACTTGTCCAAAACCAAAAACAAAAAATTAGCCCTACTTTGTTGAATCTTATATTGTTTTGTTGTGAGTGAAATTTCTTTTGAGAATTGATGTGTTCATTTAATTTTTGTAATTTTACTTGAATTCTTAATATAGGGTTTTTAATTCGACTAAAAAATAAACGGGAATAAGCAATATTAATTTTGTCGTAAAAAATCGAATGTAATATTTAAGTGGTTTATTATTTCGATTAAGGGCTTGGATTAAAAAAAAAAAAAGAAACACTATTATTTGAATTTACATTGATATATCCTTTTTAAATTTTGGTTCTAATTCTAATTCATTTTCTAGACATAGATTAAAATTAAAATGAAATTGCGTTTGCCGGGAGTCGAACCCGGGTCTATTGCTTGGAAGGCAATTATCCTAACCGTTGGACTACAAACGCTGTTGTTATGCAGTCTTTACACGTTTAATTATAAAAATTATTTTTCTTTACAAACTCGATTATACTTATTTCTTTAAATGCGGCTGGCAACAATATACCATTGAAATCACTTGAAAAAGGGGATATTGTAACTTGTAATAATGGAGGCTAAAACTAATTTAGAAAAAGGCAGAACAACAAGAGAACAAGAGGGTGGAGAGGAGAGGGAGAGAGAAGAAAAACAATTTTCTTCTAAAAAGTACTTTTACTTGATTCTTTTTAAAAAATTACGTATTTTTCTTTTTCCTTATGAAAATTAAGTTATTTTTTAAGAACTTTTAAAAAATGTATTTCACTTAATTTTTTATTTTGAAAACAAATCCAATATTACCTTATCGATCACGAGCTTATATGTTTGACATCTATATCCATTGAAATGCAACTGAAAAACGTGTGCTCTGTTTTAGAATAATGCTCAATGCGTATTCTTCATTTTATACTACCCTTTTTTTATTAATCAAATACCCACCATATTAACTAATATTTTACTTGCTTTAAAACAAAACTATCAGTTTACTTATTATTATCCGTTAAACTACGTGTAATTAATCATATTTTCTATCATAGGCTATTGAATTAAATACAAAAAGTTTTTCTTTTTTTTATTGAATGGCTGTTTCATTAAAATTGAATATCTAGTTAATGAGAAGAGATATAATATAAGACTGGTGATTTCAAAACAATTAATATAGGTCTATTTTAAAGAGTTTTAATGTGACAATTCTGATATAGTTTTATTTGAAATTTGCACTAGTTACTTTCATATTAAAGAATTTAAGAAGATGTTTGGTTTGACTATTTTCTATTTTCATTTTTACTGAAAATAAAAATTGATGATAAAAATGTGTTTGGTTAGATTTTTTAAAATATTTTCAATAAAAATGAATATAATTTTAATTAAATCAAGAAGTCAATATATCATAAATTTTTAGTGTTTTTATTTCCTGAAAATAGAAAACAAGAAATTAAATAAAACATATTTTTAGAAATCTAATTTTTTAAAAATGAAAATAATTTTGAAAAAATAAAAATACATGTTTGACTGATACCTTCCATGCAAATGTTTTTATATTCAAGAATTGTTGTACTCTAACGATTGGTGTACCCACTCACGCCATTTCACGACTATATTCGGATGATAGAATTATAAGTTATAAACCACTCAAATCTAAGCCTAAGTCTTATCAACAAAAATAAAAATGCGTATCATAGACTCATACAGTACTACTAAATAGAATCTCTTTTCACGTAATATTACTCTGTTAATTCATATACTAACTAAAATGTTAGTTTGTCTTCACATGTATCACCTATGTTCTAGTATAGCTAGCATTATCACCCTCTTGAGCTTGTTGAAGTACTAAAATTAGGCTAGATCATAAGGTTACCCTCCATTTAAATAAGTACTTTTAGTTTTAGTTTCTGCATCATTTTGCGATTCCCCAATGTGCAAGGCGTTGGCAATTCTTCCTCGTTCTTCCTGTGATGCTTCAAAGTTCAAAGTGAGGTGAGCCATAGTTTGTTTTTTGGGGTCAAAGGAGGTGGGGTCATACATGAGTTGGCAACGGCATCTTAGGAAATTGGCTGGAGGTGGGTCATACACCACTGTCATCTTTCGAGAAAATAATTATTAAATAAACTCGTTTTTTTATATATAAAAAAACATTTCTATACAATAAATTAAAATAAATTTAAACTTGCTTCATTTATAAGGCAATAAATTTATTTAACAAATGTTATAAAATCATTTTATCACAGGTAATCAGATATTTAATAAAAAAAATAGTTCACATATAATCATATTTATATTCATTAAAATCTCCTTAATTTATGTGTAATAAATTTAGACATCAATAAAAATAATTTGGAGCTAGAATTATTATATTTTAAAGATAGAAAATTGAATATATTAATTAATTTTTATGTACAAATAACAATAAAAGTCAAATTCAAGACTTCGTGCATAAATACTATTCAAATCCCTTATCACTAAACTAACCCAACAACCCTATTGGTCTTAATTTACTTTATATATTAATTAGTAATGACTAATAATTCCTCAAAACATATTTGAAATATTTAATTTAGAATATGAAAAATGTTATATTCTCTCTCTTTTTTATAAATATTTCTATTTCTATATATATATAAAAAAGTAATAAGTTAAAAAAGGTAAACATATTTATTATATTAAAAAAATTAAATTTATTATAAATTTATTATATAAATAAAATAAAATAATTAGTGAAAAAAATGTTGTAAAAGAGTTTTAAATTATTGGTAGACATACTGTACATTTAAAAAGCTGTGTGAAGCAGTATTTCGACGTTAACAATGCGTAGTTATTTGAAAAGTAAAATTATTGTTATAATTTTTAAAGAGTTATATTTTCCTGTATTATTGGTGTAAAAAAATTAAATTATTAATTCATTATAAATTATTTTAACTATAAATTTCAAAATAATTATATATATATATATATATAGCAAATAATACATTTATTTAATAATTAAAAGAATAAAGAATGTTGTAAAAGAAGTTAAAAATTGAAATGTAAAATAAGAAGGTGAAGAGTAGAGACATAAAATAATGTTACATAAATTATTATGAATGGTTGTATGTATATCACATCTATTTTAATATGTTTTTTTTCTTCTAAATTTCAACTCATGTTAACAAATCCATGATATAGTAATAAACTTGTGTTAACAAATGCTTAATCCAGTTTGTCAAAACTAATATCAAATTGTAAGATAAACAAAAAGACATGTACAACAACACATAGCATGAAATTAGCGATTCTACTTCTTTAAAATGCATAACATTCATTTCATTTTTTTTCTACCAATAAAAATTAGAATAATTAGTATTTCACAAAAAATTAATAACTATGAAATTAAATTGACATCTTGAGTATTTTAGCTAATGTTGGTGTTGGTTTCGAATCAATCGAAATAGCCACTAACACTAATACATAAAAGATATTTAACATCTATGAGTTTTGATATTTTAGATTGCTTTCATGAGTAGATGTAAAACCAATATGAAAACTTTACTTTTCACAATAAATTGAGGTTACAACTTGTATATAAAAGTTCATTTTCTGCGTCAATGGACGATACAATGAATGTACTAAATGATAAATATAAAATTCCATTTTTTACATCACTTGTAGAAACAACCAATGCAGTAGTCTATTTTTTCTTCTTTTTTTTTTTTTTAAAAAAAAAGCAATGCAGCTACATTACACCTCTTTCAATATATTTCAATTCAAAAACTACAAATACAAAATTATAAATAGATATAGAACAAACATAAAACAATTTCATATCATTATTTATATATGCTACATTTCAAATGTAATAATACAAGTGCAATTTTTTTCTCCTTTCATGTGTCAAATACAATAAATTTAACTATTTTTTTTGTTTTTATTTGATAAATAAGTATCCTGATATTTTTTAATCTTCCAATTCTTCGAGAGAAATAAATCATTACTAATTTGTAGTCTAACCCTAATTATATGTGTCAAATGCAATAAATATAATTATTTTTTTTGTTTTTATTTGTACAATAAGTATTTTTTAATCCTTTAATTCACATAGGAAAATACGACTAGTATGTAGTTTGATCCTAATTACAAATGTTAAATGTGATAAATTTAAGTATTTTTTTTTATTTAATACAATAATTATCCTAATTCTTTTTGTTTTAACCATCCAGTCCCTTGGGAAAAGAGATTAATCTAAAATTAGATCAGAAGATAAATAAAATTTGATCAATAATTATTTTCATACAAATTTAAATTAATTCCTTTCTCTAAGTTAATTCAATTTTTTCAGATTTTTTGTTCCACGTTTTTGTTACTATAAACTCCTGCTTGAGAATTATTCATTCATATTAATTTAAACTTACACCCAAGATCATGTTAAGCATTGAATACAAAATCCCCTTTCAACGAAAATTTAAACTTTGGTTCCCTATATTTTTTAGGATTAGCCTCGTCCACTAAACCTTATAACTTCGTTAGTTTTAATGTATTGTTTGAATAATCTTCTCAATGTGTATTCATTAGAAAACAAAAAAAAAAGTTAAAATAATTAAACTTCTTTTTACAAGTTAATTACTTTATGCACTTTGACCTTATAAAAATCCTATTATCTAATTTCTCCAAAAATTAAGATATATAAATTGATTTTATCTTATAAATTATTTCCTTCTTTTATAAATGTTTATTAAAATCTTTTATATCTCAATGACAAAAAATGTTTATTAAAAAATTTTCATGGCTAAATAACCGGTAATTGCGTTTAGTATTTACGTTGCAGTGAAAAAAATGTTTAGTAGTTATGTTTTTAAGCTAGCAAGTGATCATTTAAGTATTTTTTTTAATAGATTATTATTTTTTTTACTGAAAATAATTATGCTCGAATGGGATAAAACCACTTAATTAGTACGAGATAACGATTTAATTTTTGTGCTGGATAAGTTAGTAAGTTTCCAAGGAATTTAATAGCATATTTATTGAATATACCTTGTTTCTAAGCAAAGTTGCTTAAATCCATCCATTATTAGGTTATAAGAGAGGGTATAAGAGTCGCATAATTGTTTTTTTAGGGAGTAAAAGAATTGTTTAAGGTATAAACGAGAAAGTCTTCAATAGACACATATCTAACACATTATATTTAGACACATTCAATCAAAAGTTTACCCATCATTGAAAATAAATAAATAAATAATTTCTCTCTCTCTCATTTATTCCTTATTTCTCGCTCTCTCACTTGCACCATCCTCTCCTTCTTCCTCCATGAACACAAAAAAGCCATAGCATCACCGCGAAACTCATCTGTGTTTTAATCAATGGAGTGTTTGCTTATTAAATAAACAATTTTTTACGATCAATAATATTTATTTATTAATAACACGAATAATAGTATAATTTATATATTAAAATATTTATTTATAATAAAATCTAGTTGCATAAAATTTTAAAAATTATAAGTCGTATTGATTAAAATATCACTGTGATTAATTTATTTACACACCTAATTATATCTATTCTTGTCTAAGGGTTGGATAATAAGTTTTTCTTGTGAGTGAATATTTGTAAAGATAATCTCATGCACAAGTTGGATATCATCTTATCTTTAATATAATAAACGAGTCGATGAGAATATATAATTAAATTCATTTCTGGAAAGTGTAACCAACCCATAAAATTTAAATTTAATTTATAAATATGGAAAAAATATAACAAATCAGATTATTAAACAATAAACAATAAATTGATCTTAAAAACATAATTTATTATTAAATTAGTGTAACAAATTTAACAATAAAGACTAATCGTGTCATCACATCATCAGAACCAATTTGACGGTTTATCTTTCATTTTGTTAAATGTTTTTCTTGTTTTATGAAAAAATAGTAAAAAGATTTTTGTGTTTTTGGCAGGGAATGCAAGCACACCCAATCCTAGTCAGGCGTCAGGTGAAAACGTTAATGTGGCAGTTGTCAGTGTCAATTTACAGCTTTGCAGCATATTGGCGCGTTTACCCCGCTTCATTCATCCCTTACCCCCACGCGCCTTCTATGCTAAGGAACAAACAGCCACGCGTTGATGCGCGTGGAAGATACTTATGGCCGTAACGCCGTAACCGCGTTACTCTCATCTCATCCTCGTATATTTGTTATCTTTCCGTTATTTCGTATCGTATCATATCATATCCGTTTTAACATAAAAACGGTGTTAGGTTGTTACGTTACGTCAGCTCGATACTTTTTGTTCTAGTTACCACCCCCACTTGCGGCTACGTACCAAATTTGTTTAATTATGGTTTAAGGTTCCAGTGCAGAAAGGTAAGGGCGTACGATAAAAACGACCCAAATATGCTAACTATTTATGTCTAATTTATGCTATTAACATTTAACCGTATTCATTCTATTTAGCCATATTTATAAAATTTGTTTTTGTATTCAGTTATAACATCTTAAACCGTTTATAACATCTTAAAAAATAAGTTATTTGGTTGAAAAAAATAAAGACAAATATTTAAATTAAGGTAATTTAATAGGTATAAGAAAAACTAGAATAAACAATCAATATTAAATAAAAATATATTTTGATCCTTTCTTAAAGCTTTCTATTCCATCATAACTCATAAGGAGTGTGAAAAGGGCATCACCGGTAAGTTTCATGAACAATCTGAATTTTTTCTCCGATTCGCTCATTGGGAGAGGATAAAAAAAAAAAAAATACGTGGATCCCACAATGTGTGAACTTCTCCTCCCTTATGTGCCTTTCTTCCCCTCCTCACATATTTGACCGCAATCAAATTGTCGTTAAATGTTAATTTTTGGGAAAAAAAATATTTCTTTTAATGATCATTTTTAAGAATAATTAATGACAAAAATTAATTAATAAAACCAATAAATGATAAAATAGTACATCTGAAAAAAGAATAAAATAGTATATTTTATTAATGTTAAAAGTAATCTAAAAAATACAAATTAAAATGAATTTAATACTATTAATTCTTATAAATTAACTAATGGAGTCTTATAAAAAATTCAAAAAATAATATTTTAAATTTTGAAATGACATAATTTTCTGTCGACAAATTTAATTATTAATTATTAAATTTTTATTAGTGTAAAGATTTTAACCCACAAGCACAAGTTTAACTATTGAGAGAAATGATTTTTTATTCGATTTTATTTATTTTTTAATTAAAATTTATATTAGTAAAAATTGATTTTATTTTAAAATTGATTTAAATTTAAATTGATTTGCGTGGTCCAGTGATTAGTGAATGTTGACGGGGACACAATAAATGAAAAGCAACAGGGTCCAATGAGTATAAACTAGGTGTCAAACTCATAGTCTCCCTCAACATCAGCACAGTTTTTTTTTTCCCTTTTTCCGCTTCCACTCCTTTCCCACAGTATTCCATCCCCAACTTCGCTTTTTCCAAGAACCCACCCGCACAGAGAGAGGGAGGGAGAAATATCAACAAACAAAAATATTTATATTTGATTAAAAAAGTCACTCAAATTAAAATATCAATTAAAAAAAAAGGGAGAGCAAGTTAAGTTAGTATAAGACCATCTCCTCAAGCGCGTTGCTCCCTCCTTTCTCTCTCACTCTCACCATGGAGGCGCAACCGCCAACCCCCTCGACCGCCCCGCCGCCTCCGCCGCAGCACCTCAGCTACCCCGACTCCGTGGAATCCTCGCCACGCTCCCGCAACACCGACTCCTGGGACGAGCCCTTCGCGCCGGCGTCGACGAAGCTCCGCCTCATGTGCAGCTACGGCGGCCATATCGTCCCCCGCCCCCACGACAAGTCCCTCTGCTACGTCGGCGGCGACACGCGCATCATCGTCTCCGAACGCGCCACCTCACTCGCGGACCTCTCCACGCGCCTCTCGAAAACATTCCTGAATGGAAGACCCTTCACGCTCAAGTACCAGCTCCCCAACGAGGACCTCGATTCCCTCATCTCCGTCACCACCGACGAGGACCTCGAGAACATGATCGACGAGTATGACCGCACCGCCGCCGCCGCCACCTCCGCCGTCAAACCCTCTCGCATCCGCCTCTTCCTCTTCCCCACCAAACCCGAATCCACTCACTCTATCCCTGCCCAAATTCTCGACACGTCAGCCAAATCGGACGATTGGTTTTTGAATGCTTTAAACGGCGCCGGATTGCTTAACCGCGGGTTTTCGGACTCTGCCTCTGTTAATTGCCTTCTTGGACTTGACGACGAGGTTGCCGGGAACAACCTCGAACCCGGTTCGAAGGACGGTGTGGATGGTGGTGTTGGCGGTGGTGGTGCTTCGCAGGGTGGATCTTTCGGGAACGGGAAGAATTTGAAGCAGGATGTTCACTCCGTTCCTGATTCGCCCATGCTCGAAACGACGTCGTCGTTTGGGTCCACTTCCTCGTCGCCTTCGCTCGCGAACTTGCCGCCGATTAGGGTTCATGTCGTGGAGGATCAGAGGGTGTTGGGGATTGAGGATCAGTTCGCGCAGATAGGGGTTGGTGTGGGGCCGAAGCAGCAGCCGGATGAGGGTTTTGTTTTGCTCTCTTCGCCGCCTCCGCCGCCGGTTCCCGCGACTCTCGCCGCGGTGGGTGTGCCGATTGGGCCCGCCACGGTGGTTGCTGGGGAGCATCATAACCGCGTTGTCTCCGATGATGAGAGATCGGACCATGGGGTTCCTGTTGGGTATAGAAAACCACCCACTCCTCAACCACAGGTTCAGTCACAGACACAAGCACAGTCACAGGCACAAACGCAAACACTTGCTCCTCAATTTCATCAGAAGTCAACTGCTGGTGGCGCCGTTGTTGATTTGCCTTCTCCTGATTCAGTTTCTAGGTATTCTCGATTTCAATTTCTCTATCTGGTTTTGTCTTTGAATTGTTCTGATTGTAAATTTTAATGTTAAGATTGGATTGTTTATTTCATTAGTATGTTGAATCATGTTATTACTTATCGGGTCTGGTTATGAGTGTATAGGGTTAGTAAGGGATTTGGTTCTTGGCGATGGTTTCAATTGGCACTGCTTGAATTAGGTTTTTGGTGTTTTGCTTTGATCCTGCAGTGATAGTAGCCTTGCGAATGCAATCTCGCGTTCAAAAGCTGCTGTATATCAAGAACAAGCTCAGATTCAACCTGGCACTACAAGGGTTCCTAGTAACCCTGTGGATCCGAAGCTTAATGTGTCTGATCTGCATGGTCGGATCCAGATGCAGCAACATGTACATGACCCCGGATATTTGTTGCAACAGCAATTTGAACAGCACCAGCAGCTGCAATCACAACAGCAACAGCAATTTGAACAGCACCAGCAGCTGCAATCACAACCGCAACATCAATTTGAACAGCACCAACACCAACACCAACAGACACTGCCGCAACAGCAGCAACAGTTTATTCATGGCGCACACTTTATTCACCATAACCCTGCTATTCCTGCATATTATCCTGTATATCCTTCCCAGCAACATCCCCAGCATCCCCAGGTTTACTATGTGACCGCGAGACAGGCGCAGGCTTACAACCTGCCTCTGCAGCAGGCTAATATGGGCGAGTCTGCAGGGAACATCGCTTCTAGCCGGCCACAAACTCCACCAAATCCTTCTACATTGGTTCAACAGCCTGCTACTTACAACCCTATTAGAAATGCTCCCATGCCTAAAACTGAAATGAATGCTTACAGAGCTGCAACTGCAGGCAACCCTCAACTAGTTCAAGTTCCTACAAGCCAACATCAGCAGCAATATGTCACCTACTCACAGATTCACCATCCTTCTCAGTCCATGGCTCCCAATTCTGCTGCCCCTGCGAATTATGCTTTTGATTATGCGGATCCTGCTCATGCTCAAATATACTACTCTCAACCTATGGCACCCACAATTCCTTCACAGTACCAGACTATGACTGCTGCTGCTGTGATGATGCAGGAAGGTTCAGCTCAGCATCCCTCAGACAGCGTGAAGCAGCAGCAGCAGATAAGAACCTCACAACCATTATAAACCATTCCTTAAAAAAAAACAATTTTGAAAAAAATGGGTTTGGTTTCCCTTTAAGTTTTTATATGCAGTTCCTATCGTCATGTTTGATAAACTGTTTGTGGTATGTGTATTTGGATAGAAAAAAAAAAAAAAAGAAACTGTGATCATCTTGTACTTTTTCTTCTATGTCATAATTTATAATTTATATAGGAAATGAAATTGGTCCAAGGTTATACTGTAAAAGGTCAAGTCTGAAACATTGTATTGTGAAGTTCAAATATCAATTCCTGAAATTATTGTCATAAACTACTAAAAATAGTGGGTATTCTTTCTTGCTCTGGTCTTGTGATCCATGGTTCATGATACACTATTCATTTCTGTTGATAAGTGCAATGGATGTGGCCATTTTGGACTACTAGCAGTTTGTCCTCGGTCCCTTATATGACCAAAGCCATGCATGAAGGACCACAAGTTTGCACTTGTGCGTGTAGTCATAAATCATACGTCAGTCTGGCCGCATTTTCAATCCTCTTGTTCATTTTTATGTATATAGGAAAATCACGTTTCTGCTGATTGACTTCAGGTTTTGCTGTGCATGACCCAACAATAATGCCCTTGCGAGTTTTAGTTTGAATTTGATTCTCCTTCATGAAAACTACGCCTTGAATTATCATTTACATGTCAGCTTTTAAATGCAATAACAAAAAGAAAAATACTGCCCCTTTTTCTACTGGATTATCAAGTGGGATTCTTTATGATCGTTTCTAGCTGCATAGTATGACTTTATACAGAGATTAGGTAGTCCTATAAAAATTGACGACGCTTGACAACACTCTGTACTTGTATCCTGCTTTGGCCTAATGGCTTACTTATCATGTTATGCAAGAATACTGTCTCAAGCAAATCTCTCTTTCAAGATAACTTCAGGATCTGAATTCAAATGCTCAGTATGCTTACGAGAGCTACTATGTAAAAGGCTGGCACTCTGGAACAGAACAATTTCTTGAGCAAGACACAAATGTATGATGACAACAATTTTAAGCCAAAGTGTTCGATTGATGTGAAATTTTAACGTATAGTGGATTTGAAGATTAATAAAAAAAACCCTCACAACAGAGTGCACGTTACATATGTTGATTTTGCTGAATTTCATGTGACTTTAGTGGCAAGGTACATATAAAATTCGATGTTTTAATGTATTAAAGTAAGCACTAAGTACTAGTTAGTGGTCGATATAAGAATAATTTAACTGTACGAGGTTTAAAAGTTAGGATTAGGCGTAAGATTGAGCTGGTTACATGCTTAGGAGTACAATTTTGCTAGTCTCGAACCAAATAGAAATAATGTACGATTCAGAACAAACAAAACTATGCTTATGTCTCAATATCCAACTATACGCTTGCACGATTAAGCCGCTGCCTACACTCAAATGTTGTCATCCGTGTCTTTAAATTAAAGCCTGGGGACTAGTGGTTGATGCTGACTCTGCTTCAAACAACTATATTGCATACTTGTGATGTATTATTAACATTATCATCCACATTAATGATGTTGCTAACAATTGTCAAATGACTTATGGTCCCTATCTGTTCAATGTCAACGTAGGTCAGGGTCCCTCACCATCCCATAAACTGGTTTTTACATAGAAAAATGCTACCGATTCAATGCACAAAATTGGTGCACTATTGCCGACCGAGGTCTGAGGCAGCCATAGCCCAAAGTGGGAAGTTGGGCAGGTCATGGAAACCCATATAACTATGAGAAAAGCATGGAAGAACAGTGTGTATGTGCACCCCACCGAAATTAATGCAATATTTCAATGCATATTACCTTACCCTTTGCTTCCAAGAACTGAATTCCTTAATGATGGAAAGGGAATCAATGAGCCATTTGCTCAAAATTTGATTCTCTGCCTCCGAAGATTTTAATGGATTGGAGGTGGAGTGTCAAAGGTACCAAGTAAAAAGCTGTCTATCAAGGGCCCCACTTAAGATGATCATAAAGTCCCTAACAACGGTGTTTATTTCTCTTAAATTCTAATCACCAAAAACATTGAGCTTCTCAGGGCTCCACAATTTTTAAACGAAAAGAGAAGCTAGGCCTATAATAGATAAGAGTCATCCGCGTGAACAATATTTCTGTCATAATGAACACACCACGTTTACGTGTTCTTACTGGAATATTTGAAAGCCTTTGCCTTTGTTTAGTAGTGGGAAAGGATGAACAGAATATTTATTAATTCATAACAACCGTGTAATACTAGAAGAGAGAATAAAGATTGCAACTCTACAAATCTTTTCCTCTTTTTAGTATATCTGTATGTGTATCTTTTTCTTACATTCATAAAGAACAACATGTGATATAATCATCCTATATTTCCCCAAACTTTATTCCAATCAATCGAATAACATATCGGCTTGAATCCACATCCGACTCAATGAACAACTTCTAGTTGATGCAGGTTGGCAAGCATATGCTCGGCTTTGCCTATTTATACACAAAAAACAATATTTTTGGAGTACTGTTCACTTAAATCACTTACAAGCTTTTGATTTTCACCCTCACCCTAATTTCACGAGACAGTGATTTTCACCCTCACCCTAATTTCACGAGACAGTGACAAGTGATAAACTGATGACCGTTATTGGAGAAATTTTTGGAGGGTATGATTACAATCACAATTCACATGTTAATGATGTTACATGTCTCGTGACTACGGATAAACAATTTTGGATAATGAATGTTAAGAATAGTCGCACATCGGGTAATTCATGAACATGATAAGTGCTTATATAGCTAGGTAGACCACCCCCTTATGAACCGGTTTTTAAGGGGATCATTCGGATGTCTTTGCTGCACTATAAATTTAATATGGTATCAGAGTCATATTTTGCTTCTGTCCGGTGGGTGCCGCCAGCCCTGGCTCGAGGGGACGTGTTAAGAATAGTCCCACATCGGGTAATTCATGAACATGATAAGTGCTTATATAGCTGGGTAGACCACCCCCTTATAAACCGGTTTTTAAGGGGACCATTCGGATGCCTTTGCTGCACTATAAATTTAATAATGAAGATAATATCGCACTCTACATAAAAAAAAAATGATAAAAGTTGTTTCAATAATTATGTGACACCGAATTATTGTTACAAAAATGGACCTTACAACTTTTAACTTTTAATATTAAAATACCCTCCTTTTTAAAACACCACAAGAAACTCAAAAGAAACTCTGCTTATTTAGCCAAAAAAAGACATTGCTAACAATAATAATAATAATAATTCGCATTTCTGGAGAAGAACAATGCAAGCAGGGACAAATTTTCTTAGCCATAGCTATGAGGATAAAAAAAATCATTCTACAGATATAACTAAAAAAAGGGGTACAATAATTACTCAACAGATACATCAAACACTCTTACACAATTATCAGCTCCACATGAAGCAAGTTGCATACTCGTTTGATCATCCTCATTTTTCTTCCATGCTAGACGGTTTACGGTAGACGCATGGCATATAAAAGGATCTATACGTACAGCAAGAGAAGCAGCCAAACCTGGTGCTGCTATGCTCCCATCATCTGCTCTGTTATAAGACAGATTCCACAACTCTATTTGGCCATTTTCCATTCCAACAGCTAGAAGTCCATTATTCTTCCGATGATGGAGACCAACCCAAGATAATGCTGTTACACTACTCGTAAATTGAGGTAAAGACATAAGCTGCTTGACAGACTCCCTCTCTATGGCCCAGATTTTCACTGTCTTATCCCTTGAACCTGTCGCAAATTCGTGACCATGTGGATTCCAAGAACATGACCAGATAATCCGTTTGTGCCCCTCCTGTCTCACAAGAAGACTATAACTGATTTCACCGGTGCCTGTAAACCACAACTGCGTGATTAGGATATATGCTGAGTTGCAGTAGCCAATAAGAAACTCTTGCAACTATTACAGTACTAAAACAGTCCAGTTAATTCCAGTTAATAACTGTGTCAAAATTACTTTTACTCATTCAGCAATTATATTGCTAAAAAGGGATGCCAACCAGTTAGATAACGGTTAGATCAGTTTCATTAGTTTTCTGCAGGTTTGAGACTTGGACATTCCATCTCAAACACTGTCAGGTGTCAACCAAGGAAAATTACCAAATAATAATAATAATGGAAAGGTGCAAACTCATATGCCTAAACAATGATGACACATCTACCTGTTCTTGTGATTGAAAAAACAGAGAACTGGCGATCCCTCGAGACAGTCAAAAGAAAGTTGTCATCATGTGAGAACTCCATCTGTGTCACTGTTAAGCTGTGGGATTGCAGGCGGCCGACTGCTTTCCATGAACCCACCTGCCAAAGCCATACCTCTGCAACTGCTGCAGATTGAGCCTGCAATGCATAAAACGTATGTGCAATAGCAATATCAGTGATAAAGCAGAAAAGTGAACAAGGTAGAGAACTAGAGACTAACTAACAACAATCTAAAGCAGCTTGGTTGAATGAAGATCAACACAATAAACAGTGTCTATCCATCAAGTTATGAGATATGCAAGCAACAAGGATTTCCATACAAGTAGGAACTAAATCTTCTGTCTAACAACAATAATACAGGTGTGCACAGCTAAGACTAACACCACTCACCTTACATGAAGAAGCAACAAGCTCACCCTTATGATCACAACATAAAGAAAATAGTTCGTTTCCATGACCATAGAGTTTGTGTGATTCAGGCCAAAGTGTATGCCAAGCCAGTTGATCTTCAATAGGTGGTTCAGTGAACACAGTTGGAACTGCATCAGGAATAGTTTCAATGGTGTCAAGACCATCGATCCCACTTCTTTTAGGGGCCTCATGCACAGCTGCAATGTAGAATTGCCATCAAAATTATTAATTTTTGAAAGACAAGCATGCCAAATAACATTTATAACTGTTTCAAAAATTAAGTTTCGCATAGGAAAATGAAACAAGGGGTTTTAGACTTTTAGTATACTAGTTTCCCATTCTATGATATCAGTCAACTCTTGGGTTGGACCCATATCCTCAATGAGAGATGGACGAGCAAATGTGTAGCTAATATGGTATGGGTTTAAGAGACATAAAACACAAAATATTTGGATTTTAGTAGCTACATCTAAGTTAATCTTTAAAGATTAAAAAAGTTAACATGTAAATTACATTGAAGTATGAATTAGCTTAGTTTGGGTGCAATTTTACCTGACTATCATGTATCAAGACTAATAAACCACCTGTTTATAATTTTTTTCCTTAACTAATTGCATCCTTTTGTTTAGCTTCCACCATTGACTCTATCTGTTTAAGCAATTAGAACCAGATGTCGTCGCTATAAAAGTTAACAACAGTAGATAGTGATGAGAAAGGCTGAAAGAGCACCAAAATTTGACAATATGATTATCATCTCTGAATCTGTTTGTTACGCATCACATTATCAATTTCAACTTTCAATGAAATGACTAACCTTGAGCATAAATAGGTTTCTGTGATAGTCCAAGAGCTGACATATTTGCACCCAAAATCTGAACATCTCCCATGATATCATCGGAAGAACAGGACTTCTGCAAAGTGGCATTATTTAATGTCTTCAAAAATGATAACGGGGCTTCAAACACTCTGGCAACTTTTTCTTCAGCTCCACAGAGAAAACGATGATTCCCCTTACTATGAATAACTGCCATACAATTTATATCATGTCCATGAACTTGAGGGCGAGCTATTTCATGCCAAAATTCTCCATCTTGGAGAGAAGCCTCAACTTTCCACGGAGCATAAATTCTAGTTGTCTGCAAAGTTTCGCATAGCAACAACAATTTTCAGAGCCAATACAAATTCAAGAAAAATATTCGGAGTTATTATTTGAAATACCAATAGCAGAAACTGAAACAATTACACAAGCAGCTAGAATTTCATTATTCTACTCTTCAAAAACACAAAATTCACATAGCCAGTGCTCATATACTAATTAATAAAGTAGACAACGGAGTGCAAGCTATTTTTGAAATTCAAGTCCATATGAAATCATAATAGATAAAATAATAGACATGATTGATCAATAGTATATAGCCTTTGTGAACAGAATGTGTTTTAAATAAATACCTGGTCATGACTGACGGACATGATATAATCACCAGATCTAGCCCATGCAATATCAGTCACTGATGCAAAATGACCAGAGGGGACCTTTTGTGGCAGCCAATTATCATTACCAACATTTTTCCAAAGATGGAAAGATCCACCATATCCATGTGCTAAAATTGAATCTCCATTTGGGCTCCAATGGCCACCATAGAACCCCAGAGCACAGTGGCTTAGTTCCCCAACAGTGACCACATTCATCCAGACACCAGAAGTCTTTTCAGGTTGCCAGATCATCATAGTCTTGTCCATAGATGCAGATAAGATACTTTGGGGTTGATAATAGGCATCCTCTTCCATGGGTGCAACCAAAGGGGGTTGCCACATTACTGAATATACCCAATCCTCATGTCCAATTAAAAGAGATTCTAAGGATACCTGAAAAGAAGATGAACCAGCCACAAGCACGGGACCTTCTATATAGGATGATAAGCTTATTTCTCCTTTCCTGTCTATGCCGTGTCCATTGGACATAGAGCTACGTAATGCCATCTTCCAAATTCGTATGCCTTTATCCTGAGATGAACTAACCAGAAAAATATTGTTTACTTCCCCATTGATGCTTATAGGTAATGAGAAGTCCAAACTCCGGATCCAATCTGTATGCCCTTTTAGCTCACATGCATGTACAAACTGGGTTCATATGTAAAAGAAAAGTAAAATAACTTCAAACACAAGCCGCCAGATAAAACTATAAGAAACCAAAAGTTCAAGTTAATAATATACAACTTAGCGGATAAAGATACCTTTCCTGACCTTCCACCACAATAGAGGTGAATCTTGTTATCTAATCCTCCCATTGCAAGGACAATTTGCCCACTATCTCCAGGCAATTCAGCTAACGATAGGGTTACCATAGATTTAGAACCAACAGAGAAAGAATCCAGGCACGATAATTTACAGTCACCTAAAATGATGAAGCAAGTCTCAATCGATGTAGATTATAAAATTACTAACATGGTACTAAACGGATTGGGAAATATGGCTTACCGCTTCCTGTCATTGGAAATGCAAGTTCCCATACACAAGCAGTGCCATCTGAAGAAGTAGATGCAAACATTGCCTCAGTTTGAGAAACCATAATTCCACTAATGCATGTAACACCTTTCTTGTGTGATTGTGGCAGCTGTAACACTTGCCTCCACTACAAACAATTCAGAAGACAAAAAATGCAAGGAACAATAATTTATAATTCCATCTAGGTTCCCAACTGACAAGTATCTCTCATAATTTATTTGTACAAAAATTGAAGAAAAAAGGAAGAAATTGTACCTTCCCATCAGCAAGGGACAGTTCCCACAAAATAATAGCACCATCTGCATCTCCAGATAGCAAATAGTGCTGCTCCAATTGTTTTGCTGCACATCAAAGGGAAAAGGCATATTAACAGTTCATAATATTTTTTGAACCTTGATCCATATCCCAGTAAAACTTTATGGTAGTAAAAAAAATGAACTTGCAGAGTTCAAGTTGATAAGAGATGGAGAAAGATAGTACCTTTAAATAGAAACCTGCTAGATGGGAGCCAGTGAGTGCAATTCACAACTGCCTTGTGACCCGGGAGAGTAGTCAAAATTTGAGCACTCTGCGAACACCCCAAAAAAAAGAATAAAAAGATGAGAAAATCAAAGATAAAAGGAGAGTGTAAAAGTAGAAAAAAGTGAAAAGGGAACCTTGGGGCAGAAAATAGCAACGGCGTTGTGAGCTCCAAAAGAGAGCAAACCAGAAGCACCCCATGAAACGTTGTTCACTATTCTGTTGCATCCCGCTCCAATAAACACCCTTTTCACTTCGACTTCACGCATTCTCACGCACTGTGCACGGAGGGAGAAAAACTTTAAAGGCGCCGAAAGCTTTGGATTTTCGATTCTCAGGCGAGAATGGCGACGCGCCGCGATCGTTGGAATGAAGAAAGAGCATTGGGCCACCTAGTGGACTTCGAGTGTGTATTTGCAAGGTTGTTACTATTAAGCCCAATGAAATTGCTCTTGTCCCACACTGAAAGAATGAATAAAAAAAGAAAAAGAGGAGATTTGTGAGAACTCTAGATGGATATTTAATGTTGAATGTGGTTTCCATAACCATAAAGTGATGGGAATATTGTTTGATCATTTACATGTTGGTCGTTTAATAAGTAAAGAAAAAACCAAGATTAACCAATTGATAAAAAACATGGTGAAGTCTAATCAAAATTTGTTGACATTCAAGGTTCAAGATCAAACAAATTTCAGTGCCATCAAAACTATATACAATGAACATTGGAGACATCGTCTCCAAGAAAGGGGTTCAAGGACATAAATACAACATCTGATAAAGTTGATGGAATGCGACCAGTATGTTTATTGGTTTAGGCGGCTAGAAAATGAAGATGTCGTCAAAGATATAATGTGAGCACACCCAAATTTCATCAAACTCTTGAATTCATCTCCAATCTTGTTGATTTGTGATACAACTTACAAGACAAACAAGTATTGTCTTTTGCTGTTGGAAATTATTGGTATCACTTAAACAAGCATGACTTTCGATGTTGCCTTTGCTTATTTAAGTTTTGAGAAAACAAATAATTTCAAATGGGCTTTACGCAAGGTGAAAGTATTGTTTATGAAAAATAATGTGTTGTCTCATGTTATTGCCAGTGATAGGAATCTTGCTTTCATGAATACATTGGAGACAATGTTTCTTTCTTCAACCAACTTATTATGTATGTTTCACATTAATAAGAATGTCAATACAAAAGGAATAAGGGTGAAGAGTGACAACATATATGGATGCTTGGAAACTATTGTTGCAGTCTCTGGATGAAGTATCATATATTGCACACTTTAAGAACTTTACAACCCAGTGCACACATTATAAAACATTTGTTGACTATGTCCAGCAAACATAATTGATGCCTTTTAAGGAGAAATTTGTATAAGCATGGGTTGATCGGATCATGCATCTTGAAAACACAACAACAAATAGGTATATAAATTTTTTGACATTAATTTTTTTGGCTTAAGTTTTATTTTATTAAATTAAGATAATTATTCACAGGGTTGAAGGTGCACATGGTAGATTGAAGAGGTTGCTTCGTGATAGCACGAGAGATTTGAATAATTGTTGGGATGCAATGAACAACATGGTTGTCTTGCAGCATACAACAATTAAGGCTTCGTTTCGGAAAAACATAAATGTGGTCGAGCACAAGTTTAATACCCCAGTGTATAAGTTGCACGACTTTGTATCAAGAGAAGCACAAGACTTGATTTTCCATGAGTTGCAATGGGTTAACACTGTAGTTCTAATTTTTGGAATACCACTTCGATCTGTCCCCCTACAACAAAAATAAAAACAAATGGTACCCCAAAGTTTGTGAAATCTATCAAGCGTAAACCTTCAATGTGGGAGCATGTCAATGAAATGAACACAATGATTGGTAGTTCAAGAACTCCAACTGTCGCTCGTAAGGGTTAACGTGACAACAAGAAGAAAAAATGGACAATTATATGGATGAATTTCCCGATGAATTGCAAGAATGCATTTTGAAAACATTGTTGATGTCCAAGCGAATGGAAATTGTGGTTACCTGACAATTGTAGTTGTGCTAGGCTAGGGTCAAAAGTCTTCATCTCTTGTTTGCCAAGATTTGATTCAGAAACTTAAAACATGACACTTTGTCTATGTTCAATTATTTGGCTTAAAAGAGAGACTGTTGGAATTAATAACATTTTTGTATATCGAACATGGTTCAGTGCCTTATGAGAAGTGGATGACCATTCCCGACATAGGTTATGTCATTGCTAGTCAGTATAATATTGTATTGGTCCACTTATCTAGACTACAGAGTTAGACCTTCTTTTTACTTAGGCGTCTCATGCCAACAAAGCCCAGTCTCATTTCCATTGGACTTGTCAATGAAAATTACTTTGTGCAGTATATAATATCTACTAAACATACGATTTACCTTTATAAGCTAATATTGATTTTTTCACTAACTTTGTCTTGTGTATGTATGATAATGAAGCTTTTTTTAAAGGATCGTTATCCCTTGCCTCCTGTTGTACCACAATGGAGAAACTACTGCACTGTAGAAGCCCACTCATGGCATAGGCCTTACAATCAAAGCATACAAGATTTCAACACAATACAATTGCAATAAGTTAAAAGATCTCAATATGTAGTAAACCTTTCTAAGGATTGAAATATGCAATAGACCTTTCTTTAAATATGTAGTAGACATTTTGTTCGTGGCAAATGTTTGATGTGTATTCCATTATTTTTATGGATGTGAACCTCTATATGTAGTTGACATTTATATGAAATTGTATGCAATACATGTCATTTTCATAGACTTTTAAAAATTCTGGAAAAATATTAAACGAAATTGTGATTCCATTGTGCACGTTGTACATCAGGATCACAATTCGATTATACATTGTGCACAACAGAATCACACTTCTGTTTAGTTTTTTTCTCCAAAAAAAAAATACGAAACGGAAGTGTGATTTCGTTGTGCACGTTGTACAACGGAATCACACTTCCATAACATTGTCATGTTTTAATCCCTTGTAAAATGAGATTATGATTTTGTTGTGTATTTTTTCCATTCCCGCTCCCTTGTATGCAGCGGAAATACGATGCTATAATGTTTTTCTGGAAGGAATAATCTTAGAATTTTTAGGAATGATAGAGATCAATAATAACACCGTTTTTGCGATCTCTTATAAATTTTTTTTAGAGAAAAAATGAAGGCCAGTTAAATAAAACATACAGAAGTTTTTATCCTAATTAAAAATATTAAATTCAACTAAACAAATTAAATATGTTAATATATTATTTTTAATATAAAATTATTCATTATTTTTAATTATAAAATGTAAAAATAATAATATAACACACTCACTTTAAAGATTTTTTTCATATGTAGGACAAGAAAAACTTAATATCTATAATAGTGAAAAGTTCATATTTCTCTCATTTTCTTTGTTGCTATTTACACTAAAACAAATAAAGGGGTTGGTTTAAAAAAATGCACAGTACATAACAGAAGTATATATGTTAGTTTATATTCTTTTAAAGAGTAGTATCCTTAAATCATTCTAACATTTTTTCAATTCCAAATAAAAAAATAATCACGTAGAAAGAAAAATTAATAATTTTCTTACTAAGTAATCATGAAAACTATTAAATTCAATTGGCACATTGGATACACAATTTTCCAGGAAAAAAGTCACCTCTTTGATGTGAAATTTCAAAATTGTAAAAGCTAAGAACTAGTTTAGTTCTTGAAATGAATTTATATTTGTGGTGGATACAATTCCAAATTTTCAACGTAGAAGCCATAAGTTTGGAGCCAATAAAGATTGATAAAATCTCCAAGAATTTGAGTTCAATTTTCGGTATCGACACGAGAATTTTGTTGATGAATAGGTCTGTCCTGCGACTCTGACGAGCATGCTGTCCAATTTGCAGAAAGAAAAAAATCATAATTTTGCATAAAGCGTCAACCCCCATAACAATTTGACTGAGACAACCCACCGATTGAAAACGCCAGTGACAGAAACGAGAAACTAGGTACGGATTAGCGCATAAAGAATAAGTAATGAGATAGATAGATCACAGAAGCGAAGCGAAGCGTCATGTTACCCAAAATGTCAACCATGTCTATGTCTATGTCCATGTCCTTGTCCTTCCAATCTGACATGCTCTCTACTCTGTGCAAAGGCTCTTCCACCTTCTGCTCCCTCCCACGCGCCACCGCTCCCTTCCGCCTCAGGGCTTTCTCCACCGCCTTCGCCGACAAGCCCTCCGTCTGCACCGCCGACGAACTCCACTATGTCTCCCTCTCCAATTCCGATTGGAAACTCGCTCTCTGGCGCTACCACCCTTCGCCTCTCGTTAGTTTTTGTTTCTTCATTCGAATCGCACCTATTTCTGTTCTCTCTTTATAATTTTGTTACATTTTCTTAGGATACTATGTTTGTTTCGTAGGCACCTCCGAGGAATCATCCTCTGTTGCTATTGTCGGGAGTGGGAACTAACGCCGTTGGATATGACCTTTCTCCTGAGGTATTCTACCTTTTTTAATTTATAATTTTTCTTTTGATTTTATTTGTATCCCAAGTTTATTTTAGATCCCTCCATCGTAATTGTCAAATTGTGTGTGTTTCTATTCTCTGTTTAGTTTGCCTTTTAAGTCTACTTGTTGTGTGCTCTGTTTGTTTTCTTTGGTTTTCATTTTCGCTTCTTGGAATTTTTTGTCGATGCTTGTATATTTATCATCGACGGAATATGGTTTACTTGTGCTAGTAAACTTGTTATGAAATTTAGTGGGGCAATTGGATGATTCTACACAAGGAAGTTTCGTGGTTATGCATTCATATTTGGATGTAGTAGTGACTAATTCCTCAAGGTACTGAAATCCATAGTATATCACTGTGATAAGACTAATCTAAATTAAGGCGATACTTCTTGGACGATGCTAAAATCAAAACAGAAATTATAAATCATTGACATCATAAATCATAGTCCATTGTCTACAAACAAGAATAGTACCTATTCCATTCTCATTCCCTCCCTGAGAATCATCAATAAAGACGATAGCCTTCATGTCTAGTTCACCAAGCAAAAATGCTTCTAAGCTTATTTCTTATACATGCATGTATGTCTTGTATCTGGCTGTATAAGATTTCCATAACTTATTTTGCCTAAAAATGCTTTGATGCTTCACAAATAACAATAGTGAAGTATCCAAAAGTATCAATTTTAGATATGTATTGAATATGGATATGTGAAACAAAATCTTTTGAGTTTTGACACTAATGTACTCTTGTAAATTGCAGTTTGATTGCAAAATTCTGAATGCCTCTTCCCTTAAAGAATGCACCAAAGCTACTTCTTTTGATTCTATATTATTATTATTATTATTATTATTATTATTATTATTATTATTTCCTCCATATTGTTCTGGTTTAAGTTTCATTTTTCCTCTGTATTATTCTTTGTGATCAACCTGTGTTTGAGTAATTAATGATTTTGTTTGCCTAATTATAGTTTGTCGGTAGTATTTTCTTTTCTGATTTTATGTATCAGGCTTCCCACTAACACATGGTATGTACTGCAGTCATCATTTGCACGTTACATGTCTGGTCAGGGATTTGAAACTTGGATTCTTGAAGTACGAGGAGCTGGGTTGAGTATTCAGGGTTCAAATTCCAAGGATATTGAACAGTCTGCCAATGCAATGTCTGAGAAGATGAAAGCTGCTTCAGAAAGTGCTATTGCTACCAATGGAGCAGTGGCTTCAAACAAAGAATTGAATAACGTCTCTTTTTGTGCGGTATCTGAACCTGAGATTTCTGCCCCTAATGGAGTAGAAACTGAAAATGTGGCAATCCAAGGTGATCTAACTAGGTTAGGTACTGTTTGGGATGAATCAAAGTTGGTGGCAAGATTGACCGAGACTTTAATGTTTTTGTCAGAAAGAGTCTCTGGGTTTCTGAGTGAAAGTCAATCAAGGGTGATGTTTACCAAATTTCTAGATCAGATTTCAAAACTTTTGGTGGATTCTCCATTATATGAACAATTCAATGAGGTAAGGGGAAAGCTTTCAACTTTGTTCGAAACAAAGCAAAACACTGGTATTACTAGTCAAATAACTGATCTGAGTCAAAAACTAGTAAATATTATCGAGGAAGGTCAGCTATCTGTTTCTCCTCCATTATTTGATCTACAAGCTCGCTTTACTTCTACAATCGAAGATTTTCAGAAGCAACTTGACTTGATGGTGAAGTATGATTGGGACTTCGATCATTACTTGGAAGAAGATGTTCCTGCAGCGGTGAGGTGACATCTTATTGTATCAATCACTTATTAATATTATTAACAGTAATTAACAATCATATCATCCGCAATACCTTTTTTTTACTTGTTATTTACAGGAAACTCTCTGGCTGCATATCCCTTATAAGACTTTTTTTGTTTTACCTGTACAGATAGAATACATAATGAAACAAAGCATGCCTAAAGATGGAAAATTGCTTGCAATTGGACACTCCATGGGTGGTATCCTGCTTTACTCCATGCTGTCACGGTTTGGTAAGTTTTATGCTTTTGGTAGTATCGATTGATCATTAGCCATTTTGCCTTTATTTGTTATTATATTCTTATTCTTGTCTGTTTGACATTTGTCATTGCCTAAACTACAATGTCCAATCATTGTTTAATGGGGTGGGGGGAGGTATAATATTTGGATTTGGAAATTCCTGTTGTAGCCTGATATTATATTATCATGATGTTCATCTATGGAAGGTAGCTTTCTTCTATTCTGCTGTTGAATTGGCCAAATATTAGGTTAATCATTAGATATCAAGACTTTGAATCAATCTTCAGTCAATGTTTTTACTTTGGGAGGAAAATTCTATGCAACAACTTGTCTATGAAAATCATTAGCCTACTATCTATTTTTTCAATTTTGATTGAGTCACTGACAATAATCCATATCAATTTCTTAGCCCAACTTGAATATTCCTCATTCGCTATTAACTTACTTGAAACAGAATCAACTATAAATCTTGACAAATCACAATAAGATCAAACTTAGAACTTTATGAAATTTCATCGTTATATTGATTGAATATATGATCAAGTATAATCCTATTAAAGATAGATTACATATTAAAGTCTTTATACATGATTAGTCTTCTGAATAAGAGGTGACAAAAAAGTCAAACAAATGAATTTATGTTTTTTTTTATAAATGAAAGTAGGATTCAATCTGTATTATATCTGCTGGCTGATGGATTCTTACATAGAATGATCTTACTCCCAAAATCACTTCTACCCTTCTATTTTGCCATAACACATTTTTTGTGTTGCAACTTTGGTAGCTACTTAAAAAAACTAATACACAGTAACACATGTTACTAGTAAGCATAGAAGTGTAAATCTAGGACAAGCAGGGCATCACCTCTTTACATATACTGACACATCTGTATTTTCATCTGCTTAGACATGTATAAAATAAATATGTAAGTTATTTACTTAATATTTGTTTTAATTTCATGTAAGGTTTTGAAGGAAAAGAATCCAACTTGGCTGCAGTAGTTACACTGGCTTCATCTCTGGACTACACATCATCCAAATCAACTCTGAAGTTACTCTTACCGCTAGTAAGTGAATTGTTTAGTTGTTTCTGGTTACTTCCTAAGTAGATTTAATGATTAACTTGCCCTAATATCTGTTAAGGTACTAAATTTAGTCACTTGTTGAACAGGCAGATCCTGCACAGGCTCTGAATGTTCCTGTTGTTCCTTTAGGGGCAATGTTAGCAGCAGCTTATCCTCTTTCTTCTCGTCCACCATATGTATTCTCATGGTTAAATACTTTGATTTCTGCTGAGGACATGATGGATCCAGATTTATTAAAAAGACTTGTTTTGAATAACTTTTGTAAGTATTTTTATCCATTACAAATCTAAAATTATTCATGAGCCTACACCTAATAGTTTAAGGTTTTAGGAGGATTGGTTGTGAACATGGTATCAGAGCTGCTTTGAGCAAGTGGTAAGGAGTTTGATTCTTTTCCCCATTCTTTTGAATTTTGGTACAAAGAGAAATGAGCTAGTGCTTAGGATTATTTGTGACATAGCATGGGATATAGTTTCTTTGAACTGCTGGGTAGTGCCCTTCAGATAGTAAACTTCATTTTGGAACCAGTAGTGATAAGTCAATATCTGGGTTGTCATGTCACAACTCTGTTGTTAAATTGCAAACTATTGATTCTTATCTTCCGTAATTGCGAAATTCAATTCATTTCCAAAGTGCAGTTGATATTTTAAATAATGGTGGAGTCAACAGCTTCATTGTTGGATTAATACTATCAGGCAAAAATTGAATAATTCCTGGCCTTTCATATTCTCTTAAGAAAGTGTGAAAGAGCAATCCATTCTTCTAATGTGTATTTTAAGTGTCAAATTTGTGGAATACATTCTTTGTGGACTTAACAGTTTGGTTTCTCATGTTTTGGATTCTTACAGAACCGCTGTTCGACATGCCTTCTTTCTAATGCTTATTTAGTTGTTTCAGTATTTATAAACTATCCTGGTGGCTCCATTTTAGAGATATTAAGAATTGTGTGTTATACATTATTATTTTACAGAATCTTAACAAGTAGGATATTTGTAGTTAAAACTTATATAGTCTGGAATAACACTGTTACAGGAAGTGCAGTGCACATATTTTTATTCTTTAGTTAAGCAAATTATATATTGACTAATCAATATTATTAACACCCGACCTTCATATGATACAATTACAACTGGTAGGCACCATACCCGCAAAACTTGTCTTGCAGCTCACAACAGCATTTCGAGAGCGTGGTTTATGTAACAGGAATGGGACCTTTTTTTACAAGGATCATCTACACAAAAGCAATACCCCTATCTTAGCTATTGCTGGAGACCAGGATCTGATTTGCCCACCTGAAGCTGTGGAAGGTATTTTTTGATCGTAGGCATAGATGTTTTATTTCCCTGTTTTGCTATTTCAAGAAGTGAATATTCTTAAAGGTATTTTGTGAACAGAAACCGTTAAGCTAATTCCTGAGCACCTGGTTACCTATAAAGTTTTTGGAGAACCTGGAGGCTCACATTATGCTCATTATGATTTGGTTGGAGGAAGGCTGGTATGAACTTATTCCTTTGGTTGTTGATGTTCATGTTATTTTAGATTAGGAAATTGTCAAGAAGGAAAGAATAACATGCTCAATTTTATATTGTAATTAATTGGTTATGGCCATGTTGGTTGTCCCACACGAATTTTCTCAGAGCTTTCTGTTCTATTCTGACCTTTCTAGTTTCTTCTCCAATTAATATACCCTTACCATGTTTTTTCTCCCTTTTGCTTCGTTCTTAATTTTTTTCCATTTTTAATTGTCTTATTTAAGCATTGCTTGTTTCTTTCGTGTCAAGAATTTGTTTTGACATAAATAATTAGTCTATATTTTTTTTACCCTACTGCTACTGCTGCTTTCTTTGTGATCTCTTTTCTATGATTATTTTGAGCACAGGCGGTGGAGCAGGTGTATCCATGTATAATTGAATTTCTTAGCTGTCACGACAAGTGATGTACACCGTCAATTTTCATCTAATACATCCTTCTTGGATCATGCTTGATAACTAAATTCCAAACAGGTGTGAGATGTCTTTCTCATATTGCCTTTTGTACATTCCGTTAGAGCTTATGCAACACTTGCCTATGTTGTTGTTGATTGTACAGACAACTGAGACAATAATAATTGTTTGGTTATTTTACTAGGTACATTAAATTAAATTATGAAGAAAAGTTAAAAGAATTTATCAGAGACCTTTTGTGCATTGGAGTAAGGAGGTTCAGCATTTTTGTTTCCTAACCATAGCAGCAAAAGGTAGGACTCTGGAATACAATCGAGGATATAGAAATAGGAATTATAAGGAGTCTAATTGTTTTTTTCAGCATTGCCTCTCAATTTCTGTAAAATATATGTACAGAATTTCTTACACGATACTTTTCATCATGACTATAACCTGCCTGAGTTTCTTAAATGTGTTTCACCAAGTGGGGTTTGTGTGCTTGACAAGACTACTCCGATCTGAGTTCCTATACAATATGATACACGGATACTTCAAAATTAGAGACATATTTGTATCATATCCATTTAGGTATTAGAGGTGTCAGGGGTTAGTTTTGATTCGGTTCTTACACAAAAAAAAATAAAAAAATTCTTACCATTTCTAATGAAAGTAATATGTAGTTCAATTTAATTTGACTTGAATGTAATTAAATTAGATTGAACTTTGGATTGATTATTTTTATTTTTCTTATGACTTGAATTTATTTTTAATTTGATAACCAATAAATTATAAAACAAATTGATATAATAAAAAATCTAACAACCAGTTAAGTTCTAGTTAGTCCTTAAAAATTACATTTAATTAATCATAAGTAATTGGACAACAAAAAATTACATGTGATGTTAATGATATATATAAAATTATGTACAGTTGAATTATTCTCTCACGTACGTAGCCAAAGTCGGTGGCTTGATTCAATTGTTAGGGAAAAAATAGATTTTATGCAGGGATAGCAAAGAAGTAATTTTATTAGATTAAAGTTGTGGTTTGATTTTGATACTAGAAATAAAATATTAAACTGAATTCAAAATTTCAAATAAAAATACATTTTTTTTCAGTTATTGATTTCGTTCAGTTTTGAACATCCCCTTGAATATTGATTCACATTATATGGCTGTCTTCTCGAAACGTGGCTGTCTTATATTTCAACCTTTTATATATGTTTTTTTGGATAGAGATGAAATTATTATCATAGCTTAAATTAAATATGAGAGACATGGTGAGAAGTTCTTAAATTGTAAGAGTTTGGGACAATCTTTGGAGAGCTTCTTATTAAGATTTTTAAGAGAATCTCAACACATAAGGCAGATTGTAATTGAAAAGTCTAAGTTGTGAAGTTTGGTACTTTTTAACGGGGACTCAAATCTTGAGAGGCAAACAGTGACTAGATCAATAATAGGTCAACAGTGAGAAGTTGATGAACTCTTCAACACACAAGTTTATTGCATTTCAATGAGGCATTAAAGTGCACGGCCATCGATGTATCTTCAATAATGGGTCAAGTACAAACCAATTAAGTAAACATCACATTCAACTTAAAATTTTAATGCATCAAATTTGAGTTATTACTACTTATATCTAGTTCAATTTATAGATTTTCATCTAATTCGAGACTCCTTTTTACACTCGTCACTTGCAATAATTTGATGCATCGATTTTGATCTTGACACCACCAAGAATTGTATCTAAATCAACCTTGGTTTTACTTGAAACAATCGTTGTAGGGGAAGATTAGTACTCGAGAAGTTGATGTGTCAAATTTTCTTAGCTTAATTGTAATTTTGATATTTCTGATTTACGAAATTTTCATTTTTTATCTCCCTACTTTTTAATGACAAAATTGGATCCCTCTAGTGTTCATTTTACCGTTAGAGACCGTTAGTTAAATTTTATTTTCATTTTTCCCATTTACCCTATTCTGCCTCACTACATCTGGGCACCGGCACACAACGCCGTTGACGATACCACCGGCGTCGACGAGTTCAGCACCACCACCAACCTTCGCGAGATAGTAGTGACCTTTGATTTCCCTCTCTACAACCCAAATCCAGATTTAAACCAAACCCTCACCAATCACCACTAACCTTGCGCACAATGTCGACAACACCACCGACACTGCCAAGTTCGTCACCACCAACAACGTCTGCAACACAATGACCTTTGATTTCCCTCTCTACAACCCAGATCCAGATCTAACCCAAATCTACAACACAAATCTAGATCCTATACTCAATTCTCCTCACAAAGTCTCCATTCCAATCCAAATCCAAAATAAATTAAAAAAAGAAACAAATTTATGAGTTTCTTCTTCCTCCTCTTGCGGCCATGGTTGAACTAGGATTTGACGGCTACTGCTCCTTGTTGAAGGGTTCGTAATCGTGGATCTCGAAGCTGGATTCTGTTCCCAAACGGCGCGTTCAACTTCGTTTTCTCTTCTATTCAGTTCCAACAGTGACGATGAGAAGGGGAGTAGTGTCGTGGGTTTAATTGAAGAGGAATGAGAGTTTGGTGTTTTGGGAGAAGGTTAGGATTCAGCCATTGCAGAGTCAGGGTGGTTTTGATGTTAATTATTAATTAAGAGAACTACAAACTAACCAATAATTTAAGTTACATGTCACACCACAGGTCAACGTAAGTTTCTAATAGTCAATGAGACCTTTTGGACGGATGCACCAAATTCACGAATTTTGCAAATGAAAGGACCCAATTTTACCATTAAAAAGTAAGAGGATAAAAATCGAAAATTTTATAGTTTGATCAGTTTTCTTTTGCTAATAATTAAGTCTGCAAAGTGCAAATTTTGAATCTAGTGTGCATTTAAAATACCGATATCTTTCTTATCAGTATTAAAATATCAGATACCATATGCCTCCATTATTATCCAGGACTGCTAATATTTTACCCAGACACATAGGTACAGAAACTCGTTTTCTATATAGTTCCAATCTATGCAGCTTGTTGAGATCAAGATTAAAGTTGATCTATTTTAATTTAGTACCGCTAGTATTTGTTCTGTCTACTTGTAACACATTTTAAAAAAAAAAAAAACAAGAAACGACATTTCCTGCTAAAGCATAGTGGCATGGGATGCTGTGATCTGACCAGGTCTCTGTTCCCGTGAAAAGTGGTACTCCTGTCATATGTGGATAACTCAACAAATATTCAAATGTGAGCTTTATGCCTATATCGCCACGTTGCTTAGATAAGCTCAAGGACTCGTAGAATTTTAAAAATTCAAGCCCTAAACCCTAATAATCAGTCCACTTATATACTACTTTTTAATATAAACTTAAACTTATATGCAAGTTAATGAATTCCTATAAGCATGTCATATTGGATTCAAGTATTTCATTAATCTCTGCAAATGGACATGGATTTTCTTCTGACAGAAAATGCTAATATTTAGAAGTATTGCTTATTTGGGACATGTATAACATATTGAAATTATTTCTGCACACACTTCTTCATTTGCATAAGTACATCACTTGTTGACATCAAAGTATTGTATAATAATTGATTTCTTTACATGTCCTAAACACGTGGATCACTGGATCCCCTGTGCAAGAATTGGAGCGATGTATAAAATGATGCACAGAAATGTTGTGCAAACATTAGTATCCATTGTGCATTTAGCCTATAAATAACAAAAAGGATTCACCGTATAGGTTTCAAAGTTATGATAATACTTCTAAAATTAGACGCGCCATCTCTGCCTGTATCAGATACTATTACACTAAACCAACTAGAGTCGGCTAAGTACCGAGAAATTTAGATAATATACATGAGATCATTTTATCTTCCGTACGACTATACAATAAAATAAAATAAAAAGACTATTACAATAGATGTTGCTAGTAGATTATCACGACTGAACTCACAAATATAATATAACCCCAAAGTGATGTAACTACAACTTATTGGTACTACTGGTACCGTTTTTCTTAATAATATTTCTCTTTGCTGATTTAAAAAAATAAATGAAGTATTGAACTATTAGCTTTTCCTGTATAATTAGCTTACCATTTTTTACTCTAAATGAATTTATATGTTGGTATGAGCCAGTTTAATGTTCATTAGTATTTTCCAGTTGCTGTCCTCGGGTTTCTATCACCATGGAATATTGTCATAAAAAGAGTCTGAGCATTTGTAGCAATGTCAGGAAGCAGAATCCAGAATAACTTCTGTTAGGATCAATTTGGCCATCCTTTGTTCTTGGGGTGTCTTGTTTTTACCTTGTGTTCCATGTAGACAGTAACAGAAGATAAGCTTTGTGCATTTAATGATTGATAATGGAGGACGCTTCATTGTCTTCCATGTGCTCTTTCATGTCTCATTTAGATACTCTAAGTTTTCACTATAAATAGATAAAGTCTACAAATGCAACTCACTAGACCTTGACTAACAATACCTACATTGAGAAGTTAAGTCCAGCAGTTCCCAAATGGAATCAAACACATCAAGGTTTCTTTTGAACTCTTCAACTTTGCACTCAGTTTTCTACCAAGAAAAACAAGATGATGGCATAATTGATCTGGGTCTTAGTCTAGGAACTGTTCGACATGAAGCTTACCATTCTTCTGCCAACTGTATGGGTTCACCCCTCCTTCATTCTTTTAATTCTTCATTTTTCTAATTTCTCATACACCCTTTAGGCAGATATTTTTGATAAAAAAAAGAGAGTAAATAGTATATAAATAAAAAATATAAAAGATTTTTACACTATTAATCTATCAAAGATTATCATGTACAATAATTTTACTGACTTTTATAATAATTATCTTAAAATTTATACCAACATCATTTTTTATAAGTTGATAGTATAAAACACTAAAGTTGCATAGAAATTAAATTCTAAGAAGAAAATTCATAAGTCAATTCAGTTTAGTCATGTGTAATTAATGTCATTTGTATGTTGATGATTCATCCGAGATGAGTTATATTACTAACATTGTTAGCAGGAAATCAACTAATACCTAACTTTGAAGTTGTAACATTAACAATTTGAACTTAATTAATTTCCCACTCTCTTTCTCGAGCTGTCCTCATATAGTCTAATGAAACTATATTTGCAATCAGTGTATGATGAAGAGCTTATGGATTGGCCTCACTCCAATCTCAATCTCAAGAATTCAAGAACAATGCATTCTAGATCCGTCCACCAAAATTTTGATGAAGAGATAGAGGGCGTCCAGAGCAATGAGAGGTGGGCTTATGTGAAGGTTAACATGGATGGGGTTACCATTGGTAGGAAAATTTGTGTACTTGATCATGGTGGATACTCAAGTCTAGCACTCCAATTAGAAGACATGTTTGGTAGGCAGAATGATCAATAATGCACACTTCCAAGATATTTTTAATTTTTAGTATAATTTTATTTAAACTAGTAACATGTTTTTAACTTATTGTACAATTCAGGAAGCCAATCTGTTTCTGGATTACGACTGTTCCAATCGGGATCAGAGTACTCATTGTTCTACAAGGACAGACAAGATAATTGGAGGCCTGTCGGTGATGTACCATGGAAGTAGGTCCCGTTTTACTTGCCAAATTTTCTAAATTCTATTATAGGTCATTTTATCAATAATTCTAACTGGGTTTTTTTTTTCTCTCTTTCACTTCTTTTATTTTTGTCGCAGAGAGTTTATAGAATGTGTGAAGCGGTTGAGGATTGCAAGAAAGAATTCGGGCATTGTTTCCTATTCATCAAGATGCACCTAAATTCCGTGTCTCTTACTTGAGTAGAAATTAAATTAATCAAAGTTGTCTTGATGTCCTTCTGTTAAGTTGTTTTGGCCATGTAATAGTTGATGGATTCATTCAAACTAGTGCACATGGTATATTAGAAAGCAAGTCCGTGATGGAAACGTACCTTACGTGACATGTAATGATTAAAATGGAATACCAATAATCACTTCCAAAATTCAATCAAGGACTTTAAGGCTTCATTTGGGTGACTATGGGTCCATCGCTATAATGTAGTTGCTCAGTACAACATTGTTGCATTAAATTAATACCTAGTAAATAGCAATCACTACCGAGACAACTGTTCTCCGTTATTTCTCTCAAATTTCATGCTACTAATTTAGAAAATACAGTTGTCTCTCAAGTTCCTTTCACTGTGACAATGACATGTTTCCCGCCATTGGCTTATATCAGAGTTCTTCATTCATACTCATCCTATTTATTACCGTAAATTATAATTAAGTTGTTTTAGTTAATGGTTAATTGATCAGCGTAGGTTAGTTATTGTAAATTTTCTGTATTTGATTTTCACCAATAAAAAAACAAGATAATAAATTATCTTACAAGTTATGAAAAAGAGTTTGATCTAGTTATAGTCATTTATGATGCAGAAAATCAAAATTTGAACCATGAGACATGTGTCAATGTTTAGTGTTTAACAATGACTTGAACATGATTATCTCTAAAAAAAATACATATGTTTTACTAGCTTTATAAATTTGTTTAATTAAAATAAAATTTTATGTTTAACAATTTTCACACCACTTGAATTTATAGTTTATAACTTATTAAATTCTTTTTTTATTCTTTGCTATTTTTTTCTACAAAATAAAAGAGTTATATGAAACAAAATCATACCAACTTATCCTTCTGTTATTTTAGTTATCTTAATTTATTGGTTTGTTGAACGATAAATTTTATCAGATATTTCTAATTCAATAACTTTACAATTTTCAATGTTTAACTAATTTATCAGTTATTTTACTGTTTGTAAGCAAGAAGATGAAAAAGCCTTAGACTTTTGTTTATTTTCTCATATTGTGGGCTTTCTTTGTCAATAGGAAGAAAATAGATACCATATATATAGCTTCCAACTTATTACAAATATAGCAAACGTGATACAAAAGTTTTTATTTTTAATATTCTAGCTTTGGCACTAAATTCACAACAAACCATGTGAAACTCAAACTGGGAAAAATGCTGCGTGTCAAAGTCAAAAGAATGATGAGACTAATTAGCAGTTAAATACAAATGACAGCCATCATTATTTTTGGTACGGTTAGAGTTCATTTCTTAGGGGCCTAAGTGGGAGCATCTCATCCACGTAAATCAACTCAAACAGTTTAAATTGATTGAGTAATTTTTATATTTGAGTTTAACTTTAATCAAATCAATTAAATATTTTAAATTTTTGATTAAATCATGAGTTTTAATATCTAAATTTATTGAATTATTAACTCGTTAATTTATATTAAATTATTATTATTATTATTATTATTATATGTAATATATAATATATATTTTTAAATTTTTAAAAAATCAAATATTATTGATTATTAATTATATAGACTTATCAACATGAATAATTAAGTAAATATCAACACATTTAACTTGAGGATCAAAACAACAAGAATTTTACTTATTAAAGTTATTTTAGATGAATTTCTATAAATATTTTAAATCTATTTATAAAGAGTAAATTTCATAATATCTTATTGATTTTTGTAAAAAAAATGTTTGAAACTCTTTTCATTGTGCTTATTGAAGTATGATAATATTATAATATTTTCTTTTTAATAAAAATCTAATAATAAACTATTGTGTTTGATTCATTTAATAAAAAAATTAACTTATAAAAATATTACATTTAAAAAAAACAAATAAAATTAAATATTTTGACTTATTGATTCAACCCAACTCAATTCAAAATATTTACAAACAAGTTAAATTGACCTGAGTTTATTTTTATTCTTAAAAAATCAATACAAAACAACTCATTTAAATTTAATTAAATTGAGTCATAAATTTCTTCATCCTAACCTAAAGAAACCCGCTACACCCTTAACATTTCACCTCAATTCGCGCCGCATGTTAAGCCATCCCAAGCCCAATGTCGTCTTTATCAACGTAAAAAAAATGTAGGGTATATCTCATAAAGTTTGTAAAATTTACAAATGTGTGTAGTCAGCAAAATCTTATGGAATATACATGCATCTTAGACTTAGAGCGCAACATGAGGAATACTTATAACTGATAATGCAAAAAATCATTTAATTACTAAAATTTGTGAAGTGCAAGCAACTTAACATAATTTGTAAAAATCAACTCTTTCGATTTCTCATTTTAAATCTTAGAATAATCAAATTTTTAAAAATTGGACTTTTTAAAAAAGTTATTGGTCAAAAGATAAGTCTCTTTTATTTTCCTTCGTACCAAATATATAGCACAGCGGCGCTAATGGTTTATGATTAGTTACAGATTCTTGCAATACTCACAATGAAGAACTACCATTTTGAGTCGTAAACATTTTTAGTTTGGAACCTTAAACAATTTGCATGTAATAAATCAACTAAAAACTAAGAAAATTTGCATAACGAAGCAACTTTCAGCACTCCCATATCACAATAGCTTTTTATTATATTTGTTGATAATTTCAATATTTATCATGTGCATAAAACTCAAAATACTAAACTCCTGATAAAAAATGTAATATTTATCTTTTTCCTCCCACCATTCATCCATAGTTACCCACCTATCCTAGACCTGCAGACAGCTATGTTAAGCTATGTAGTTGCCAATGAAACAACCCATGAAGCAAAATGTAAGGAATTTGACTTTGAAGCTCGTTACTTTTGTCTTTTGTTATTCTTTCTTCGCTTAATCACAAAGTTTGAGAAAGAAGGGTACAATTAGATAAATACATACTACAGTCAGTCGTGTCATTTATGCATATATAAAGTCGAGAGTTAATAAAAATCAATGAAAAAATTATCAGCAAAATTAACTAATGTTTTTAAACTGTACTAACCATTGAACTAATATAAATACCGGTTCACAAATGAATCACATATAATTGAATTGATAATATTTAAAGTATATTTTAATTTATAATATATTTAATAACATATAATATAAAATCATAAGGAAAAAAGTTAGATAAAGTCATAAAGAGATACAAAAAAAGCAATAATAAGAGTGAAGTTGACAAATAAATATAAATTTAGTTAATATTATTAATAAAAAAGTATATACAGTAACTTCAATATACTGTATTAATGAACTTTTAATAATGGTTGTAAGGGATGACAGTGGAGTACCGGTAAATGTTTAAGTAACCTAAAGGGACCACCATTAAGGGTCACCGACAATTTTACTGATTCTTACCCAATAGTGATTCGATCAGTGACGCAGATAGTTAGACTTAATTAAAAATCTATCGTTATATTTGGGTATATCTACACCAATTTCTTAGAGATAAATTAAATACTGTAATTTTTTCAACAAAAAAAAAAATGTAACATTATAGTAGTAATAAAAAAATTTAAATGCAATTATGTACCCCTATTTTATTGGATAGGTAGTTTTGATTCATATTATTTTAAAATTAAGAAATTTCATCTTCTTACTTTTTAAAAATACGTGATTTTAGACGTTTAATTCTTGTATTTTAAATTTTTTGTAATTTTTATCAAAATTTTAATTTTGTCTATGTTTTATTTCTTTTTTTTTTGGTTCAATTGAATCCTGAATCTAATATATTTCTTTTAAGGTATCATTAAAAAATAATTTAATTAATTACAAAATAAGAAATAAAAAATAAAATGTTGGCAAAATTAAAGATTAAATCAAAACTATAGATTTTCTAAAATACGAGAATCAAAATTACGTTTTTTTAAAATATGGGGATCAAATGTTTGTATTTTGAAATAGGAAGATCAAAATTATAAATTTTTTAAAATAAGAGGACCAAATCTCTCAATTTTAAAATAAAGAGATCAAAATTACATATTGAGTAAAATAAATGAATGAAAATTACATTTAAGCCTAAAAAAATAGAGAGTGGGTGATCTACACCAATTATTAATTTGTCCAATTCTGAATTCAACTAATGATTTATTAAAAAAAAAAAGGTTGACACAGTGGTATAAGATCTCAATGCATTCACATGAGTGAGAATGATCTATTTAGTCGAAGAACCCGTATTTGATTTCACCGTGTGCAAAATTTTCTTGAGTCAGCGATTGTTAGGCATCACAAGTGAGATAGTCTCTGATCCAATAGATTGGGAGACACCTGTGATCTATGACCTAGGACAAAAAAAAACTAATAATTTCTAATGATTTATTGGTTTAGGTTGAATTTTTATTTTAAACTTTTAACTCACCTATCAACATTTACTGAAGTAATAAATATCCAATGTTAAGTTTTTGTTTTATGATGTTATTGATATAAAGTATTTAGTAAAGTTTAAATCTATAAATATTCAATGTTAAGTTTTTTCTATCACGTTATTGGTATAAAGTATTCATCATTTACAAAACTCCTATTTGAAACTTTGCTTAAAAAAGACCAAGTTTGATATCACTCGTACCAAACTTATTGGTTATCCAATGTTAAGTTGTAACTGTCTGCATAATTAAAAAATGGTTAAGAAATAAGACAAGAGCTATCTTACCTCATAACTTTTGTATATGTATCACATGTAAATGCATGTTCTCCTCATTATCTGTGTGATACTTGAAAACTTGACTATTATTTTAACTTCGTATTGCTTTTTAATATTTTATAAGTTATATAATACAAATCTTATTTGATCAAAATATTATTATTTCGTAAATATTTATCATTTATTAAATAAAAATAATAACTATATAATATAATTATTTTATTTGATAAATATATGATTTTGAAAAGAATAGTATTAATAATTATGTATCTTTTATTCATTTCTCTCTCTTTCTCCCTATTTTTTTATACATCATTTACTTTGTTAGTGCTTTTTCTTAACATATTTAATTAAATTGCTTTCGTAAGTTAATTTATTATTGTCTAAGTAAGCTACCATTATATTACTAATACTATGTCTCTTACAAAAATTTCTTATACATTATCTCTTCTAATTAGTATTTCGTAAGGAAAATATTAAATAAAATAGATATATTTAGTGTCTTAAAAAATATAAAAAATTTATTACTTTATCTAATAATAATAATGCAGAAAAATTTAGAGATATAGTTTATGATTTACGTGTTTGTTTTGGCACTGAAGTAGTTCACTTGACGCACATTCACTAGACGCTATACACTTTTGCTTATATGTAAAATCAATTTTGATGCGATT
The DNA here is from genome assembly GCF_000004515.6 of Glycine max. Classification (NCBI taxonomy): domain Eukaryota; kingdom Viridiplantae; phylum Streptophyta; class Magnoliopsida; order Fabales; family Fabaceae; genus Glycine; species Glycine max. Next base: position 36,321,706 of record NC_038256.2, on the reverse strand, counting down.
TATTCCTTACGTGCATGTTGCATATTGGACGTGTGTCCAGAAATAAATTTAGTATATGTTTGAATAAAACTTTGGACTTTGGAGAGTTGAAGCCTGAGTAAAGGAACTCCAGCATTGCAATATTTCCAATGGCAAAACAAGCATGCTCTTATAGTGTGTTAAAATTCAAGTCATACCTTAAAATAGGTTACAAGTACGTGACCAAAGAAATTATTGTATACACTTGCCTATTATTATGGTCAATCTTCAAATAATTAAATTTTATTAACTCGTGAAAACAAAAAACAAAAAAAAACTAAACTACATATGTTATGAAAATTACTGAAATAATGAACACGCACTACTCCCAAACCGTACAAAAAATATTTGACCTAATAAGATTCCAAACACGCCCTTTAATGGTGCAAAAAGGCGAATGATGCGTCAACCCCATTACCGATACTGATTAGAGGGGTTAAGAACAAAACGTCCAGTCAATTGAATGGTGATGCGATAAGATCACCATTAGGAACCCAACCAAGTCTTTCCACTGTCCTCATCAAGACTCAGACATGACAATACTAAAACAGCAACACTGTTCTTTTGACACCAAGGCATTATTCATGTATAACCCATTAAGTTCACCTAGGTACGTGGAACCTTAAGTTATAATTTAACTCCATTGTCGTGTGAAAATAAAAAAAAAAGGCATTATTCTTGATTTCATGTACAATGAACATGACACATTTTAACAGTAAACTGATGACTTAGATTAAATAAAACTAATTTGGATCGTATGGATGGTAAATTAAATTATATATATTCGGGTTAAAAGAAAGGATAAAAAAATAATGAGTCCCCAAAGCATGCCATGTCTCGTAGGTTGTAGCAGAAAAATTGATGATTTTTGCTCAAACAAGATGAATTTCTCTTCTAGTGCTCCAACCAATAACAAGGATTCATGAGCTTGAAGAAGACATTGTTAAACGTGACCAAGACAGAGTAAAAGGCAAAAGCTACACAAATGAGCTGGATTCACAGTGCACAGCTCCCTGAAATTTCTCAATCAGAGGAAATACTCAGTCTATCCAAAGCATCAAGCACGTGCCTCATAGTAGGTCTCTTTTCGGGGCTGCTATGAACACAAGCCATTGCAATCTTCAAAACTCCAATAATCTCCTCCTCCTTATCTGCATCTTCACCCAAGTAAGGGTCTAACACCTCCAACACTGGCTTCTTTTCCTCAATGCACAACTGAATCCACTGAACAAGGTCTATTTCTGAGTTCCCCACTAAGACAATGGATGATCTTCCTGTGATCATTTCCAACAATATCACACCATATGAGTACACATCCCACTTCTGTGATGGCTTCACCACTTTCAGTGCTTCTGGTGCCATATAACCATTTCCCAACACATTGGTTGTGACTTCAGTGGATATGCTCTTTTGCCTTCCCTGTAGTTGCTCCGCGGCCACTCGGTTCGATTGCAAGGTCGGAGACCCTCCGGCAATGTTTGCAAGGCGCCCAACTCCAAAGTCAGAAATGTGGGGTTCCATGTTGTGTCCAAGAAGTATGTTACTTGGCTTGAGGTCTCCATGGACATATTTTTTGGGACTAAATTCATGAAGATAGAGCAATCCCTTTGCAGTTCCTTTCATGATTTTCAATCTATAGGACCAAGATAGTGGTGCGAATGTGTCAAGTCCAGCCTTCCCTGAAGTTATAAAATGGAACCAAACAATCAAATGAACAAAAACAAAGTGTTAGGTTAGGCCGAAAGGTCAGTAATTGCCAATAAGAAAAAAAAGGCTTGTGCTTACAAAACTTACCATGAATTGCTGTAGCAAGGCTTCCATTGGGTATATAATCATATATGAGAAGCTTCTCATCAACAGACCAGTAATAGGCTCTCAGAGTTGCAATATTTGGATGCCTTAACTTCCCTATTGCTTCAACCTCTGTTTGGAACTCTTTAAACCTTTGAGAACCTCCCTCTCCCAATCTTCTCACAGCCAAAGCAAGTCCATCTTCAAGCACCACTTTGTACATAATCCCTATTCCACTCTTACCCAGAACAAAAGCTGAAGCCTTGAGAAGCTCATCCAAATCAAAGTTCACATGGGAATCTAATGGGACAAGATCATACTGCTCAACATTATTATCAGATAGAACCTCAGAGTCATCCTTTCTGAAGCAGAAGCACTCTTTCCTCCCTTTCCTTCCCTTGCTTACATCACTCTCATCCAGATCCTGGTTAAAACCACAAACCCTTGAGTAGCAAAAAGAGAACAGCAAACCTAAAAGGCAAATTCCAATTATATCACCCACAACAATGCCAACCACAGCTCCCTTACTTAGCCCTTTGTTTTTCTCACTTCCCCTTGAACCATTACCATCCCGAGGTGAGTAGTTATCAGGAATAAATGGAAATGAAGAAGGTGAACTAGCAGATGGAATATCAGAGCCACATGAATTCTTCAAAGGAGGACCACATAGACCAGGATTGCCAATAAAAGCAGTTGGTCCTCTATTCATCAAAGCACCATTTTGGGGTATTGGACCATTTAAACTGTTGTAAGTAAGATCAATGTAAACCTTCTCAGGCAGATTACCAAGGCTAGCTGGAATTGAACCACTAAAATGATTATGAGACAAATCAACAGTTCCTTGCAGGCTTGAAAGATTTCCCAAGTCACTGGGAATTGACCCATTGAACTTATTGAAAGAAAGGTCTAGTCTTTCCAGAGAAGACAAACCAGTACCGAACCCATCTGGCAAAGGGCCAGTGAAATTGTTCTTACTGAGAACAAGGGTTTTGAGTCTCTTGCATTGGACAATTCCAGCAGGCAACGATCCATTGAAGAAATTTTGTGACAAATCTAGAGCTTGAAGGTACCTGAGGTTCTGAATCTCACTTGGAACAGACCCAGAAAGTGAATTGCCATAAAGCACCAAGCTTTGAAGTCCCTGAGCCTGAAAGAGCTGTGGAGGCAAGTTTCCAAAGAGCTTGTTGTTCCTGAAATTGACATGGCGGAGCTGGGAGAGAGATCCCAGAGAAGAAGTAAGAGAGCCATAGAGTTTCCTCTTAGGGATGCTAATGGACACAATAGTTTGGTCCTTGCAAGTGATCCCATTCCATGAACAAGGGTTTTCATCGGAGGAATTCCAGTTACTCATGGATCCTTGTGGGTCTGTAAGGGACTGCTTTAGTGTCAAAAGCACAGAACCTTCGGCATTCAGAGAATGCACCACAGGTGCAAGAGAGTTGCAGGAAAGAAGAAAAAACAACAAAGCAAAAGGGGGCATTTCTCCTTCCTCCAACAAAGTGACCGTTGGAGCAAATCCAAAAATGCAAGGGAAAGAAGAAGAAGAAGAAGAAGAAGAAGGGTCGGTAGTGAGGTTAGCTTAAGCTTAAGCTGGTTTGAGTTACGGAAAAGAAAATAGAAGAAAAAAGAGGTGGAAAGACAGAGAGAAAGAGAATGCAGGCTAGGCTGTGTGCGAGAAAAGCTTAAACAGAATAGTGAGAAAAGGAAGTGTTGAAGAATGGGAAAGCAAGACCAAAGCCTCGGGGAGAGTTACTAGGTTGTTGGTGAGAGACAATGAAGAGAGAGAAACAACAACTCACTACACGAGTACTATTCTCAAATTCTCGCAATATTTCTTTTATCAAAGTTAGAGCATGTTTGAAAAAAAAAAAGGTAAAAAAGTTAATTAAAAACTGACCCAAAAACTATCGGTAGTTCGAAATTGTTAGTTTTTTTTTTCAGAAAAAAAAAAATCCCCGTTAAATTGAAGTTCAATCGAATCAAAGGCAAGTAAAATTTAATTAAAAATTATTTTTATAAAAAATTAAACTCAGATAATATTTAAATAATTTAATCTTATCTTCAGCAATTAATTACATTAATTATTTGTAATCAATCATTTAATTCAAAATTATTAACTAAAAGTCAACAAGTTAATTTATTGAATTAAAAATGTTTAATAAAAATATTTATGAAGTGATAAATATTTCATTGAAGAAATGAATAAATATTAAATGATAAATAAATAAATATATATATATATATATGCTATATAATATTTTCTAAATATTAAATTTAATTTTATGGATAAATTATTTTTGGTAATTATAATTTTACATTTTTAGTTAATTTTAAACTCTTACACTTTTATATATAAAATAAAACATTTTAAATATATCCTATTATTAAATTTGTTATATCTTAAAATATTTTCAACTAAATAAGATAAAAATAACAGATACTTAACTTAAGTATGCTAAAAAGATTGTGAAAAAAAAAATCTCTGTTATGTAAAAAAAGGTAAAAAAGAATAATAAATATTTTAAGAATAAAAAAATAAAACATAAGAAATTGGAATTTAGAAACTAAAATATTGCTTAAACTAACATCTAAAAAAATTATAGTTAATATTTACTAAATATACACTGAACATTATTAATATTATCAAACAAACTTTTTAATTAATAAAAAAATATAAATGAGTTGAAACATGCTGGTCTTGTCAAACATACACTAAAGAGGACAATGTTTTTATTTTCCTTTTGTTTTTTTAACAATGACATGTTTTTTAATGATGCATTCTAATTAGTTTTAATTTTTAATTATATTGTTGAAATTTGTTCTTATTATTTATATATAAATAAATTTAGCTTATATTTTTATTACTTATATATATTCTTATATTATTCAATATTTTATTTTAAAGTTCTTATCATATAAATCATATTTGTAAAATATTGTGTTGATATGTATTTTTAAAGTATATAAAAATGAGAGTCTTTATCATTATTTATATTTATTCAATTTTAATATATAATTATTATTAATATCAAATTCTGAATTGAAATTATCAATTTTATCTATATACCTTTTAAAAGTATTACAAGATTTATGTTAATAAAATGAACAAAATATATTAAACTGAACATTTTGTACTTGTGCCTGCTTACCTGGTGTTGGTCAGACAAGGATGGATCCCGATATTTTGTTGCCAACGATCATGATATTGAATTATTGATTGTTAATACACACAGTAATAATAAAAAAAAAACACACACACACACACCCGGGAAATTTAACAGAGGAATGAATGCTTTGGACACAACAATGGTCAGCCATGATTGTTCTCTGTTGGGCATATTCTTCGTCCGTTAGTGCCTCTTTAGTTTAATTCAATTTGAGATTTGAGATAATTTTAAAGCTTATGTTGAAATTCACAATTGATTTTTAATTTTTTTTTATTTCTAAAATTTCAAAAGTTTTGTGAGAAATTGTTATTGTTACTATCCATTCAAAACGTGATTACGTGTCTCTTGATTATATATGTCAATGATACAATATGAAGTCATGTCAAATGTTCAAACACATAAATTATATCGTTAATGACGACAACACTTCTTCCTTCTCTGTTATCCTCCTTGCCACCACCACTGGCTTCCTCACCTCTCCCTCCTTCCATGACTCTACCAACACTGACCTCCCCACCTCTTTCCTCCTCGGTTGGTTCTCCTCTCATCGCTCCTCCACTAGTCCAAGATTAGTTGACACACACACACCTGAGCTAGGACCTAGTCATCTTCAGCAACAACTGCACACCCTTCTTTTCTTATGCCTCCATCTTCTTTTGTAACATTCCATTTTTATAAAATAAATTAAAAATAAATAGAATTTTAAAAAAATAACGAGGTTTTTGTAATTAAATAAATAAAAAAATAGTTTTATTAATTAAAATAATGATTTTAAGGTAAAGAAAATAAATATATGTTCTTAGGAAATAAAAAGGATATTTTATTTATTTACTTGATAAGGAATAAAATAAATTTTTTTCTATAAAATAAAAAAATAAAGTAAATAATAGGTTGAGAGTACCCTAACAATAAGTAGAGACATATTATATCAGTTTTACATTTATGATAAGTATCCACTCTCTCTCTCTTACTCTCAAATTCGTTTTTCCTTCCGCTTCTCTATGGTACTAGTTGTTGCTTCATTGAATTTGCTTCATTAATAGGATCACGATTCGACTTTGATCGTTATGGACTAGTACCATGATCGAGTCCTTGGCAAGCAGACCTAATTTTAACTGCGGGCACAGTCATTATGAAAATGGCTCCTTCTTTAGTTCGATTATATGAAAAAATGCCCGAACCTAAATATGTTATTGCTATAGGAGCATGTACAATTACAGGGGGGGGGATGTTTAGTACCGATTCTTATAGTACTGTTGGGGGGCGTGGATAAACTAATCCCAGTGGATGTCTATTTGTCGGGCTGTCCACCTAAACCGAAGGCTATTATAGATGTTATAACAAAACTTCGTAAGAAAATATCTCGAGAAATATATGAAAATCAAATGAGTTTGATTATTGTGAAATTTGAACACCAAGTTTGGAACTTGTGTTCACACATTCCTACCATTGGGATTTGTGAAATAACATCTGCGGTTAGAGAAATGTCCTTCGCACATAGCTCTCTTTTTCTCACATACACCCGAATCTATCTCAGTAAAACTATGATCTCGAACTTGTTAACCATTAGATCATCATTAAATTTTAACACTAGGTTTAGAACTCATTTCACACATCCAAACAGTTGGGATTTACGAAATATTGTCTGTGATGAAGTAAATGTCCCTTGCACAGATACACTGAAATGGAGGCTCCACTCACTTCTCCTTCTCTCTGACACTTGGAAACCCTAGCAGAGAAACTAGAAGAAATGCTTGAGGAATCTTAGGGAAACGCTAAAGACATTGCTATCATTACCGAATTACACATGTATGCCCGCTTAGAGGTAATGGATGAGTTTATTGTAATTGAGGTTAAAATGAACATTTGCAGGGATCCTTAGAGGATCAAATTGAGATTTATTTTGAAATGTTTACCGTATTGTGATTCTTCCTTTATGATTATAATTATGATATTGTTGTGTTTGACAAGCCAATTGATGCCCTAACGTGAATTGGTTGATAAAATTGAGTGCTTTTGATGTTTTCATGTTTTTGACCTATGATTTTGATTCTTTTGATTTTGACATTATTATGTGAAATTGTTTGAGAGGTTTAATCACATGAACATAACATATTAATATTATTATTGTGTGACATGTATATAATGCATGAGGGTTGATAACATGTTGTCTTGTGATTATGGAAGTGTGATGAACTATGTGTAAATAACAATTTGAGTATGTGTTAAATTGTGAGATCACACGTGTGTATTAAGATGTCGTGTGCATTGAGTTGTGAGCTATGAACCATACAATCACATAACTATAAAATCCTTTAGGGGCGACGAGCTAATGTGTGACGAGTATTGTGATGAGATCCACTGTGGAAACCCGACGAATTTAATCATTTTGAGGCGCGATGAGTTAAAGTTATTTTGAGAACAGTTGAAGAGTCGTGTGTTTTATACAGTTCTTAGATAGAGTCTGCGTGCTAAAATATTTTCTGGGTTAGATCCTGAATCAGGAGATAGAGACCCTAGCGGACTCTTCGAAATGTAAGTCTTGGGGGTAAATACATTCGGTTTGAATGTTCATTGAAGCCTATGTTGATCCCATATGGTTGGAGCGTTCTCACAAAATAGAGTGACCCTGACTGGTCCCCTATGATTTTATCTAGTGAGAGTGACCTAACTTACCAGTGTGTAATCTATCTTGTCATGTAATCTTAGGCGCCCGATGAGATTTTTCACTAACATGATACCACATTGCATATAAGATTGAGTCTTAGTATATTTGTTGCACAATGCTTGTGTATTGATCGATATTGATATTGTATTTTGATCCTTGAGTACGTAAATGATGTGAAAATGTGTGAGATGTGTAGTGTTGAGATGTGATGTTACATGATAAGTGGTGAAATGACATGAGTTATGTTAAAGTAAGTTGCATTTCATTTATATGATATGTATATCTATGTTGTCTCATTTCTCTCTATTAATTAGGAATGTGATAATTCACTCTCTGTGTGTTATTTGTGTTTGGATCTTGTGATGATCTCGAACTTTGTGTTTGTGGGAGAAGATGGTTAGGTGGATGACTATGAAGAACCTCACGCTAGAGGATACTGGAACACAATACTCTGATAGGATGTGACATTGAGACATGAGTTTCTGTATCATTTGCATAATGTTCTCAACATGTTACTTTATGTTATTATATTTTTTAACTTGTTTCCTTTTGTAAAAATTGAATGACCTTGTTTTGGGCCAAAGATGTTTTCATACCCTTATTTGATAAGTTTTTAATTTTGTGATTAGTGCGAATGTGAATCTTTTACCTATGTGAGCTCCTTTATGTTTATTGAATAAAATAATTTTTAATTAATTTCATATTTTCATGTATGATATTATATAAATATGTATGTTGGGATAGAGGATGTCACATTCTTCCTCATCTTTTATAACTTCATCCCACCACTTTCTTATCTCTTTCAAACGCTCTTTCATCCTTCATAGCCTCTGTAATTACACACCCATAAAAAAACAAACAAAACCCATTATTCCAAACCCAAAAAGATCAAAGCTTTAATTTCATGTTTCAATTTCTGAACCCTCCATACCACGGAACCAGGCATAATAATTTCTTCAGAGCTCAAACAGGACAAACCTTATCCGACAAAGGATCAAAGAGATCTTACACGTTTCGTCGAAATCTCGACAACAAGGGAGGCAACCTAGAGCCTCTCTCCGGTGACAACGATTGCTTTGACTACAGTGTCGGCACCAAAGAGGTGTAGGGGTTGGAGATGCAGCGACGGAGGACAGGGAAAAAGCCGTGCTTGTTGACAAGGGAGTTGATGTTGAGGGGAATGGGAACGACAGAGAAGTTGTACTGAGTAGGATTCTCATGGTTGCAGAAGAGCTTCTTGGCGTAGGGTTCGTTGGAGGAGGAGGAAGATGGCAGCGATCGGCCACGAGGTTATGGGAAAAATGAAGTGGGCCTCTGTTAGTTGCACATATTTAACTTTATTTTCTTTTTTTAATAAAATAGTCTATTAAATTAAATAAAAAAAATCAGGTGACATGTCATGTCATTGATATCTCTAACATGACTCTGCACGTATATCGTTGATGTGTCCAACTAACGAACACATTATCATGTTTTGGATGAATACTAACAACAAGAATCTCCCATAAAACTTTTGAAGTTTTAGGGACCCAATGAGAAGCAAAAAAATTTCAGGGATTGGTTATGAAATTCAAGTATATTTTAGGGATCGACCTTCAACATATTTAAGCTTAATTTTAATTGGTTCAAATTTTACATATTAGATCTCACATGTTTCACAAATAAAACTATTTTTGTACACCCAAATTTAATTCTATGAGTAAAAAAAATTGATTGATGCAATAAGTCGAGTTGAAAAAAATAAACAAATGGGTCTGCTCGATGGACCAAACATGAAAAATGGACAAGGTAAGACCATTCTATATTTTATACGGACCTTATTTTTTGAAGTTTGGTTAGGCCTAATCATATCAGAATTCAAGCTTATGTTTATTGAGTCTAGTATGTATTGATGGATCCATTGGGTTAGCCTAAATAGGCATGGTTCTATTTTGGTCAACAATTTCCCAGTTCGGTCCAACGAACCGACAGGTCAATCTAGTCGAGTTTTCTAGTTTGAGTAATAAGTAAATTTTGAAAAGGAAGATAAAAAATAAAAAAGTTATTGGTACACGTGGTTTGACACTTAAGTGCCTGAACCAAGATCTAGTGTTCGATCCCCAACTTAAGTATAGAGTAATAATTAGGAGTATCACTTTATCTAAAAAATGAACCAACCTAGTGCCATGACAATATGAATCCCTGTCTATACCAAAATGAGAAATGTTAATGAAAACATAAATGAGTTATATTTTGAATAATTTTAATTTGATAATATGTTATATATTAGTCGCCATTATTTTTTTTTATATTTTAATCGCTAAAATTTGTATTTTAAAATCATCATAAAGTATTAAATTTTATTATAAATGTTAATTTATTATGTGAGGAACTAAAAAATTAAATTTTCAAAAATTAGAGACTTAAAAAAAAAATCAGGCTCTAAAAAACCACATTTCCAAATTTAAGAATCAAAATAATGATTAAGCCTTTTTTTTTTTATCGTGAAATTAAGAAGACATGAAGAATCACGTATCTTTGCCGTTTGTACAGGGTGAATTGGATCATTGAGCCTCTATTCGATCATACTCGATATTATATAAATATTTAAAATGATAATGTTAAAATAACCACCATAATCTATGAACTATCTGGTGCAAATCTAACCTTTTAGCTGTTGATTAAGAATATTATTCCCATTCTTAAGTATATAAGATGAATTGAATGGTTAACAGAAAAAAAAGTTACATATTTATTTTTTCCTACTAAAAAAGTTAATAATACTAACTATCAACATTTTTCAATTGAAAAAAAAATGTTCTCATCCTTAAAAAGGAAAAAAGATACTGTCCCCAAGCTCTATATCTTGACAAAAGAAAACATTGTGTTATCGGAAAATATTTTATGCACACCTATTATGCAATAAGATAGAAAAAAAAGTATTAGTATTATAAGATTTATGATATAATAAAAAAAATTATAAATATTGATAAAATTTATAAATAATTATTCCTGTGTTATCACTTATCAGTCTGATGCAACACAACAGCGACAAATAATAATATTACTCTTGGTGAAAGGAAAATACTTATAATTATTTTTCTTAGCCACAATATTATGCATTTTATTTTATAATAAAATTAAGGTAAAATTATATTCTTGGTCCCTTAATTTATCTCCAATTTTAATTTTGGTCTCCTCTTAAAATTATTGACAAATTTTGTCCTCCTATTTTATCCAATCACGCAATCTTGATCTACTGTTACGTGTCATGTTTTGATTGGATATCGAATCCATAAAAGATGAAATGCATTAACTTGTCATTGGTCAATTAGAATAAAACACAATTAGAATAAGACATGTGACCGTCATTATCCAATAAAAATGTGACACATAACCATCAATAACATGTGTAGTCAATGTCCAATTTTGAATTTTGAATTGAGAGATAAAGATTACGTGATTGAATAAAATAAGAGGGTAAAATTTGTCAATAATTTTAAAAAATGACTAAAATCGAAATTAAAGACAAATTAAAGAAAAACAAGTAATTTTACCTAAAATTAATTAAAACATGCTGTATCTTAAAAAGACTCAGAAATAAGATGAGTGGTAAAAGAGCCATTGTGATGTTCCTGTTAGGGGGGTCCGCTGCTACGACGCGTTGTGATTGCAGAGCACGTGTCAGCGCACCGCTCAAGACGGAGCCATTATAAATTTGTGAAAATAGCACGATACGAATAGGAGAAGGGGCGATAAAATAACGATAAATTGGCATGTGATCGTGAAGCGCGCAAGTAACGTTCCTGTCGCAATACGCTGCGGGGTGAGTGGCCCCGTGTTAACGTTGGAGTTTACACTATTCTGCATTTTCTTTTTCTGAGACTACACTATTATACATTGACTAATGTTTATATTTATTTAATGATTCCAAAATAATTTTATTAAATTATCCAACAGAATTGGTAGATTGCAGTAGGCCTCGCGCTACGCTACACTCATGCAAGTTAATACTCAGTTGTAACGAGAGAAAAATAAAATCACACTTATTAACTTCGTTAGATTGTGTTAATATCCATTAAAAAATATTATTTTCCTAAATTATCATTCGATTAAATTAGACATCAAACATAAAAAATTTGTTAAAATATAGTTGAAAATAATCTCAATAAGATAAAATTAATTAAATTTTTTATATTTAAAAAAAAAGAAATTTTTGTTTATTTATACTAATAAAATTTTAATCTCATTTTGAAAAAAGTAAGATTTAGGACTCGTTGGATAATAATTATGCTAAGAGGCATATTTTTAAATTAATTGATAATATAAAAACTTTTATAATATTATTTTCGGTTTGAAAAATAAGTGAAAAAAATTCAATATGTGTTGGATTGAAATATAAGTAAATTTTAAGTAATTGTCTCCTATTTAATATTTAATGACAGTATTTTCAAAATATCATTAGTTTAATAAAAGTTTTACAATATTTTCAATAGTTTTTTTTTTGTCTTATACAATTAATATATTAGAAAACACAGTTAACCTTGTAGTGAGACTATCAAAATTAAATGCTTTAAGAAAAGTGATTGTTTTTCAAATTCAACTAACTTGTATATCAAGTTTTGTTGATGACTCAATAAACATACCTACTTTTAGCATGAAATGAGTGTGATCATTATTAATTTTGTTATTATTTATAAGACTCAATTAATTAATTCACAAATATTGAGAAAAATACTGAAATTTGTTTTAAATTTATATACTTTTCAAAAATATCATTATGATTAATGTTTTTCTCTCTTCTAAATTTATGTTAATGTAATCTCTCTCTTATTTAATTAGGGACATTTTAAGTCTAAAAATAAGTAATGCAATATAAATTGGATCTTATATAAATGAACAAAAAAGTTTAAATAATTGGATTTTATAAATAAGAATGAAAGTAATGATGGACATCACAATTAATTAGACGTTAAAAGGGAATTTAATAATAAAACAATCTTATGTTTTTTATAATTATGATCAACAAAATATTATCTTTTATTTCTTATATATAAGATCATAAATAATATTACTTTCTGCATCTTAAAATAAGTCTCCTTTTAAGTTATTTTACACAAATACATAAAAGTAATAAATAGATAATAATAAAGTATTAATTTTACAAAACTAATCTTATTACATAAATAAAATAGATGAATATTAATACTAGATTCAAAAACTAAAGTGATATTTATTAGGATTTTGAAATAAAAAATAATTAATGTTATATTGAAAAATCAAATTCAACATTTATTTTTAAAAAAATAATACTTGTTTTGGGACAGAAGCAATAACTAATTTTCTTAAGACAAATGTTAAACAGTGTCGTTTGGAAATTACCTAAAAAACCAAAAGAATAAAGATTTTTATTAGAGTGTGTAAAATTATATTATCATAATTTTTTTTTCACACTTTTCTATGAACTTTATAATAGATACTCTATTTTTTAAATCAATATCCCAAGAATAATAGTTAATAGAATTGTGTTATCAACATTGATTAGCAATATCCCTTTCTTAATGATGTGAATTAATTTTATCGTGCTTATATAGATGTCTACTGTTTATTTTGTGTTCTTATAATAATAATATAATAGTTTCTAAACTTGAGGCAAGATGAATGTGGTGCACGTGGATATAGGATAGAGAAAAGTAGTAACGGGGAGCGTGACCGTTTTGCTCCATTGAGCCCAGCCCGCCCACCTAGCTCGTTTCTGGCCAATGATGGCTATAAAACCTTTATTTGTACTTTTCCTCCTAATCCAGATAACTAACAACAATAATAACAATTATTATATTAAATTAAATGAAAATCTTCAAAAACTCAATTTATTTTATTTTTTATTATTAACTGAAATACATTAGTTTTCACATGTAACATCTATTAATATAAGAAATGTTAATAACATATTTTCTAACACATTTTTTTAAAATATTTTCTATTTATTAAAATTGATTAAAAATCATAATGTAATATATCATATATTTTATTTAATGAACATCTTTTATGTTTTATTTTCTAATAGGTTTTACCTAATAATAAGGTGAGTGTAATAGAATGAGTACATGCTTGAATAGAAGTTAAAAATATTGTGAGTGTATTTCAATGTAAATTCAACAAATAATAAGAAAATGAAAACAAAAACAAAAGTCTTGATTCTTTGATAAAAGTAATTTTACCTCAAAAGTATTTTTTTCATCCGAAAACCAAACATGTATCTAGTGTTAGGAGTATGTAGTAATCCAATTATTACTTTCACACGAGTTTGAGAAGAACATTGATGTCATTTATTGTGCTGGCTTGCTTCTTCGCAATAACCATAGATGCTCTTGTATGCAAATAGCAATGATGGTAGACACTCACAAGATACAACACAATAAAAGTGTGATAATGTATGTCACTTTGTCCATCGGATGATGGAGCTCAACAAGATGTGATTAATTATAAGAAAGTGAAAGATGAAATTTTCAGATTTTAATTGGGCCCTGTTGGTAGAGAGGCCTTTGCTTCCTGCACCACCCAAAAGACTCAAAACGTGGTGAGAGAAACGACGTGAGAGGGGCGTTAAAACCGGAAAGAGTGGGGGAACAAGAGGTGAAGGAAGAAGAGAAGGAGAATGACGGAAAGTTGCATCCGATCCGTCGTAGAAGCCATTCACTCCTCTCCTTTCCAAGCCGTTCTCCATCTCGCCGGTGGAGCTTCTCAGGTTCATTTCTCTCTCCTATTTGGTTGCACGCAGAGTGTTGAATTGAACGAAACAATAGTAATTGGACGTTATCAGGTGGTGGGTTCGTTGCTATCAGTTCCCGGTGCTTCGAATACTGTGCTCGAAGTTGTGGTTCCTTACTCTAAGATGTCTCTCATTCAGTTACTCGGAAAGGTCCCTTCCTTTTCATCTTATATACCAATCAGCTTTTCTGTTTCTTCTTCTCACTGGTTTTGTTCATGCAGATTCCATCCCAATTTTGTGGCCAACAGACTGCTGAAGATATGGCTTTATTGGCGTATAATCGCGCTCTTAAGCTCTCCAAGCCAGGTTCACTAATCGAATGCACCTTTGCCACTCAATTTTGTTTTTGTTATTGCCTAGTAATAATAATAATAATAACATGTGAAAGTTTATGTGTTGTGTGAAACATGGTACAAATGTTTTTACAATTTGGATGGATTGCAACTTTTGTGTGTGCGAGTGTGTGTGTTGTGCCAAAGGCAAACAACATGAACTAATGGGGTTTGCATTTGCCTGTTGATTAGGATCCCCGGCTGTTGGAGTGGGTTTCACTGGTTCTTTGGCCAGCAGTCGTCCAAAACTCGGGGAACACAGGTATTGTCTAAATTTGCCTTATCTATGAAAATGGTTCGTGAAACCTCACTATATTCAGTTGCAGCCTGCCAATTAAGCTTTTCAATGGGTTTCTTATATGCTTAACTTCTGAAAAGGTTACCGTTGGCATGTACATTGCGTAATTGCATTGGTATATACTGGTTTCAATCTCTCAGGCTTACTGCCAATGGGTTTTGGGATTTCCAATTTTGTTTGAACCTGTTATACCTCTGGTCCAGAGTTATTTACTTATTTCCTATTTGTGCCAAGAAATTCACATTTGCAAGGCAGTCTTGTGTGATTAACCTGGCACCACCTTATGAAACTACCCCGAAGATTGCTATAGCTGAATACTACTTCGATGAGAACATGGGTGCTCAAGTTTGTAATTCAATTTTGTAGAAAAACAGAGAAGTTGGATGGGAATTTAAGCAATTAGAAAACAAGCTGCTGGAACCTTTTTGGACAGCAATTAAAATTGATAACTAGCTTATTATTGGAGCTCATATAATGTTCTTTTTTATGTTCTCTTGCTATTACTTGTCCATGACTTCCCATGAAGATATATTTTTCCTAAAGTTGTATTAGTAGTAGAGGCCTGAGGGCAAGCATTGGCACAACAGCAGGGTTGCTGCCTAGCGACTTGGATATCATGTACTCAGAAAGCAGCCTTTCTGCTTGTGGTTGTAAGACTTTGTACACTTATATCCAATAATAAGCACCAGGTGAGCCTTGTGCATTCAGCAGCAATTTGTATCAGGCGTTGGTTTATATAAGGATACAAGAAACAAACTAAGCTCAACTACATATATGTGCATTACTTCTGCTTTTCAAGTTACCTCTGGATTTATTTGTCAATCTGAGTGCATCACTCTCTGGATCTCGTTAATTTGTCACATTTTCTTTAAAGAGGATCTTTCCATATTGCACAATTGTACTCTGCCTCTTCTCCTAAGTGTGATTTTTGGGGAAGACTAATCCCATGTGAACTTCTTTTACTTTTATGTTTATTTGTAGATTTTATATGTCAACAAGGACAGCCGACCAACTTTGGATATCAAGTGTGACCTTGACTAAGGTACTGTTATCCTAGTATTTTTTTCCATGTGTTACTATGAACTTGATGCTAATCATTTGATAATAGTATATATATATATATATATATATATATATATATATATATATATATATATATATTTGTCATTTTGTTTATGTAAAAAATTATATTTATTTATTTTGCAAACTGTTAAATTTTAGGGGCTTCGTACTCGAGAAGAAGAGGATAGAGTTTCTAGTCATCTTTTGATCAAGGTGTGTGGCAGGTTTGAAAAAATTGTGAATACTTTTGTTCTGCTATTTATTAGCACTCGAGTTTTTTCATCTGTTTTTTTTTCCTTTTGTAAGATTATTTATAAGAACATTGGAGATCTTGTAAAGTGAGAACAGGAATATTTGGAAGCAAAAATTTTGTGTATTCCTTACCACATAAAAAAAACTAACGTATTCCTTATGACATATTTGTTTTAAAATCTTACTTTGCTTTGGCTTTCTTTTTGCTCCATTTTCTGTTCTGGTTCTAGGCAATTGGAAATGCATGCAAAGTTCCCGGAGCATCTGTTTTGTTGTTGAGTGAGTCAGATGTATCTGATGAATGTGAAACACAATTCAATGAAGATCAACAGTTAGAACAACTTATAAATGGACAAATATGCTTTAAAATTTACCCATTTGAAAATGGTATGGTTAAACTTTTGAGCAGAAGCAATTTAGTAATTCAGTGACGTTTACATTCTACTTTCATATTGACAAATTTTTATCTTTTGGTTGCAGAGATATCAGCCGAAAGGAAAATAATAATGCCTGGTTCTTTCAATCCATTACATGATGGGCATCTGAAGCTTATGGATGTTGCTACTCGGTACATAAACTTATGTTATTTTGTAAAAATGCTCAAATATTTTTTATAGGTCAATGATAATCTAATGGACTAGTCACAACATGTATTTTTTCTTCTTCTAGGTTTTATTTTAATATGCTTGTTATAGATAATATGCCTTCCAAGGGGCTACTCTATTAATTTGCTTTTAGAATTTAGTCTTAAATATTCAATGATATTTATATTTGTTGATAACATTAAAGTTATTTATCAAAGTAGCTACTACTGGACTGGAGTAAAGAAATATTTTAACTTTGAAATTGACAATGAAGTATTCTCTTTAGAAGTTGACATCGTGTCAACACCATAATAATCAAATATCATATCTGATTGGGTAGTGAGTGTAAAATTTACATTATATCATAGAAATTTATAATTTTCTTTTGTACCAGATCTATTTTGAGAATCTAATTAGGATCAGATATCTATACGCATGATGATTTATTTAAACTTTGTTTCTTTTGTTCATAATTTTATTTCAATATTTCTCTAATTAAGAATACATTTATGCAGCATTTGTGGTGATGGGTATCCTTGCTTTGAAATATCGGCAGTCAATGCAGACAAACCTCCATTATCAGTGTCTCAGATCAAAGATCGCATCAAGCAATTTGAAAAAGTTGGTGAGGTTCTTTTTCACCATCCCAGATTCTATATAAACTTGCATTGGTCTTAAGTTCTAAATGCATGAGTTTCGTAAGTATCATTTCATCTACCAATTTATGAAGCGGGATCTGCTTCGATTTTTATATCCAAGAATAGGTTCTTACCTTCCTATTTGCACAGTGAATACTGAACGGGATTAACATGTTTTGTTTTAAGTTAAAAATTTTAGGATAAGCTCATATGACAATATCATACTTGGAGTTAAAGGCTATGTTTGGATTAATGCACAATAAGGAGTTCCAATGTATTAAATGAAGAAAGAAAAAAAATGTTGCTTCTAGAGTAAAAGTACTTTTGAGCTCTTCCAATTTTAATCCAAAAATGTACTAATACTTTTTCTGAGTACTTAGTATGTCGTTGTTTAATGTACCACCTAAAGTAGTAAATGATTTCTTCAATGGCAGGAAAGACGGTAATTATATCCAATCAGCCTTATTTTTATAAGAAGGCTGAACTTTTCCCAGGCAGTGCTTTTGTAATTGGGGCCGACACGGCAGTGAGGCTTATTAACGTATGGAATTACTTCTTGGATTAATTTTACATGGTTTTCACCATGTCATGTCCTGCACTTTTTTTAATACTTGTTGCTTCATTAGTTGTGTATGGCATGTTTCTGAGTGTTAGAATTATATATTAGTCTCTTAATTATCATTAGAGAGCAACTAGGGATTTGTTCATTATTACTTAGATTAGATTGGTTCTATGTAATTAATGTAGATCCTATTTGCTCATTATAAATAAAGGATTAGTGGGTTGTCCAAGAAACACAACATTATTACAGTACAACACTGTTACACTGAGGATGCAACTTCAGTTTCATTATAAATAAAGCTCAATCCCTGGTTACTTCTGGATCATGTCACTGTCCCTCATGATATTTTTGTATGTTATCTGTGGACAGTGCTTTTGCTGTTGTGGAAAAGCCCGTTTTATTCATTAGAATGTTATTTCAGTCTTTTCACAACACATATTACTTAGGCCATTTTTTTTATAGCTGAATGGAGTAGAGCAATCTGACTGTTATATTTATATGTTTCCCTATTCCATTGCTTATCAATCTGCAGCCCTGTGGTTTGTGTCATGACATTCATTAAGTGGACTGGTTTTTGTGAAACAAAATTATGTATTTATTTTAAGATTGTTTCCCACTATGTGTAGCTTTTGCACACTGAAATTGTTATTTCTCCTTAAAGATATGTTGAGTTAGATTGAGCCTATCATGATAGGGAATATTTCGGACAGATTGACTGATTTTGAATAAGGACCTATGTACCAGATTGGCCGCTTTAACTAGCTTATTAGGTTGTAACTTGGGGGGAAAGTACTCTCTACTAAAGAACAGAAACTTAGAAATGTTGTGAATATCCTTTTTGAAACAGTATAACTTAAGCAGTAAACATAATTATGATAATATTAAATTGCTTTCATTTTATTTTCTGTTTCCAAATATATGTACAGAAAATAGTTAAAGCAGCTTGTTGTTATTGTTTTCCTATGCAAAGTTTTAAAAATGAAAAACAAAATAAAACAATAAACTATTTTTTTTATTAAAAGTGAAAACAAAATATTCTCTCAAATCTGGCCAATAAGAAGAAATAAGAAATGTCTCATTCTCTTTTTCCCGTTTCTGCTGCTCTATTGTGGAAGTCAAGCCAAAAGTCTGACCAGTTCAGTACCTAAAATTCCCACGTTGTATTTTCTTTGTAGTTAAGAATAAGTGTACTTTTTCTTTTTGTTGCTTCAATAGATTTTATTAATTAGTATCTTCGTTACTCTTGCAGCCTGAATACTACGATGGTGACTACAACAAGATGCTGAAGATACTTGTTGGTTGTAAAGAAACAGGATGCACTTTCCTTGTGGGTGGTCGGAATGTTGATGGTGCTTTCAAGGTATTACTGCATAAGCAAAGAGCGTTTCTAATTGTGATATTCGTTTCCAAGTTCAGTGTTAGTGAGGCCATTTTGTGGTTCGATGGCAGGTTCTTGACGATATTGATGTTCCAAAAGAACTAAAAGACATGTTCGTCTCCATTCCAGCTGAACAGTTCCGCATGGATATATCCTCCACTGAAATAAGAAATAGAAGTGGGATGTAAATAATTTCATGGCTAAAGGTCAATGTTTAATCTAGGATGAAATCACTAACACTTAAAAAAAAAAGGGTTTATATTTTTTGAACTATCTTTGTCAGACAAGTATTGAATAGTCATGCTCATGCATAAGACACGACACTTAAAATCCGAAGGCGAGATGTGTCTGTATAGTGTCCATCCTCCGTAGTTTTGGTTTTAGTGTAAAAGACAAAGAATGTCTCTGCAACGTTGATTAAAAGAGTGAAGGATGATTTAGATACGACGCTTTTTAGTTAGGGTTTGAGAACATACTTTGTGAGTGTTAATCGAAAAACGTACCTATGTAGATGAAGTGAGTGTTTAGACCAACAATGACAAAATTGTTTTTTAACGGAATTAATTTTGATTGTTTTAAAATGATTTCATTTATGTTTAAAATATTTTTATTATAAAAGTATGTTGATAGTAAAATTTAGTATTATTATAAATTATTTTGTTTTGACGTAAAAGTTATTTAAAATTATTTTAATTTAATTAATTTTAGATTCATAATCAATTTCTTAATATAAAAGTAAAAAATTATTTAAAATTATGTTAGTATTTTAATGTAATTTTAGAAAATTCAACTAAACATGTACAAAGAACTGTATGCGAAAGTGAGTGTGAAACTGCATTTTGAAGGTACCACACGAATCGACGATTGTATTTAGGGACGGAACTTTGTTTGGGTGGGAGAATGTAAAAGTTTAGTTTAATTATATATGGATTTGATGCTTAAGGCCCAATATTAGAGGGGGGCAAATTTTAATTTTAACTGTAAATGTTGGAGACTTTTCATATTCTGGGGGGAGCGGCTGCCACCCCCTATATACTTCCGCTAGTTCCATCTTTGATTGTGCTGATGAGTTAGTTCTCAAAGGAAGATGAGTGAATGAAGCCGGGAATTGGCCTTGAGAAGTGAGAAATATGAGCTAAATAAATGAATATATAATGTATATTAATGAATAAATATAGACATAAAGAAATAAATATATAGTTAGATAAATGAATAGATAAAATAAAATAAATGTAAATGAAAACTCAACTCCACCTCCAAAAATCTTATTAGTTTATTCAACTTTAAATGTTGAATAAACTGATAAGATTTTTTTTTATATTATATTAAATTAATAAAATGATACATTACCAAAGGTCATACAGAATCCAATGAATGTAATTCAATCAACAACAACACATATTGAGTTTACAGAAAAAAACTTGAGTTTGATCCTTTTAGAATATACTATTGACAAAAGATGATAAACTTTAAGTGTCAAAAATCTAATTTTAACTTGTTAACTTAATTAGAACAAGTTAAAATTTTAATTTTTGAAATAATCAACACAATAGCTACTAATTTCTTTTCATAAATGTGCTTTATAAGATGTGGTGAGATAGAAAATAAGTATTTCTCTTGGTGAAAAATTTAAATTGCATTTATTCTCCTTGTGAGAAAATAATCCATTCAAACTGTAATTGAAAACTCAACTCCACCTTTTCGCTTCCCCGAATCCAACTGTTAGTTCCGGTTTTGTTTGTCCATTCTCTAATTAAAAAATAATATATATATATATATATATATATATATACATATATATATATATATATATATTTTTTTTTTTCTCTTTTAAATGGTACGTATAATTCCTCTTTCGTTTGTTATTCTTTACGTTAAAAAATAAATATTTTTCATTAAGGAATAAAGAAGGAATAAAAAAAAGGCATGGTGACTTGATTAGATTTCACGCATTTACTTAGGATCGTACAATCAATCATTTAATTTCATAGCATCCTATACTATTTTGACTAGAGCGAAAAAAACACAAGCTAGCATGTGCCAAATAGATACTCTCTGGTCTCGTTAGTTAGTTCCTTTCCTTCACACATGATCACCGGTGTACGTGCCTCAACCACCGCAGCCTCCGCCACACCCGGCGGCGCAGGCAGAACCACCATAGTTGTTGTCTTGGGAGGCTTTTTTGGAGTTCTTGGGCACTCCATCTGCACAGAAGAAGATGATGGTTGTAAGAAGAGAAAGTGTCACACATAACACAAAAACAAGACCTCCAATTCCAAACTCTTCACCACTCTTCACTACTCCCATCTCTTTCAATTGCCTCGCCATCTTGTGGCTCTAAGCTTCTGATCTGTGGCAAAGATAAAGAGATGGTGTTAGCTACAAATGGTTACTGTCCTTTAGGGCCACGAAAAGGTGACGTGGAACAGTGTCATGGTACAAGGAAAATAAAAACAACATGTGAATGTGAATGGTTCTAAGACTTTCAATAATCTTATTTTTCCTCACTTTGTCTTCTTTTTTAATTATACTATTTCTTTTATTTTCTCTTCCTTTACCTCTATACATCCAGAGTAGAATAATTAATCTGAAATTCTATATTACTAATTAACGTTTTCTCTAAAATATGGTGGATTGAAGTAGAAAAATGAGAGACAAAAATTAGAAAAATAAATATAGCAAGTGATATAGAGAAAAAAAAAGTAATATAAGTAGATGATTATAATTCTTCAAAAAGCAGTCGACCGATTAACTTGAATATTGATTGATTCCTTCGCTTTTTAAGGCCTGACACCACATCCTAACCCAAAACCTTAAAGCTCAAGTTTATGAGTCTTCTCCCCACTTATATCCGAAGTGAGACTTCACCTCCACACCCTAACCCAAAACCTTAAGGCTCAAGTTTATGAGTCTTCTCCCCACTTATATGGTACTCAACCTTTTCACTTCTATCCGATAGACTTCACCTCACAATTGTAATCCAAATTGTTAATGAGCTTAGTCCTAATCTTATCCTTAAATTTACAAATTAGGATGTCACTCCCATAGAATTTAGTCCTTGCGTTGAGGCCAAAATGTGACGTAAAGCTGTAGATGGTTGGATTGATTTTCTGATTGTGTATAAAAAAATATTTTATTTAGAGTTAAATTTTATTTTGGTGATCTGAGGTTAATCTTATAGTTTCCGGTTATCAAGATATAACTTACTTCCAGGAAAAAAAATTGCCGCGAGAAAACTAAAATTTTCTCGTTCGTTCAGCTTCTTTACTTTTTCTATATTAAAATAATTGTAGTTTAATATTTTGAATTAGTATTAAGAAATTTGCTATGCTTTTAATTTCTGAAACAAGAGTTATTACATTCACATATCAATTTTTTAGTTGACACGTTTATGTCATATAAACATTTTAGTTGATTTGTTACCTCTATACTTTCATCAAATGGCGTCCTCCTATGAGGTTAGGAGTTTCTTTATATTTGGAATACGGTTATTTTGTTTAAATTTATTTGTTGAAATAAATATTTATTTTAATAAAATAATTTTTTTATCTGTTTATTATTTGTCTAAACTATTTCGGCTAAAAATAATTATTTTTTTGTTTATTTTAAGAAGCAAATGTTATCTGTTTCTTAAGAATACTTATTTTAAAATTATATTTTTTAAGTTTAAAAAACTCACCCATAGTTTCAAAACTGTCTTTCTTAATACTGTTATTTTTTTCATTTAAAAACGTTTTCCATCACTCTCTTTACTACTGTTAATTTTTTCATTTAAAATAGTAAAGTAATCTTAAAATATTTTTCCATTCTTTCTTAATAATTTTTTTGTACAGTATACTACTTTTCTTCCTATATACTACTTTCATTCTTATGTATAATGCCACTCTGACTAATTCACAAAAATTAAAAAAGTTTGTTAATTTAGTTAGGAGGATTAAATTTGTTAACTCAACTCAAACTATTCATTTTAACTTTAGCTGTATAATTGATCTTTTTAACTACTTGTGCCTTTCAATTTACCTTTCTTTTATCTTTATATATAAATTACTATTTTAGCTTATGCAATGTACATGATAAATATTGAGTCTTATATAATTTAAATTTGTAATAAACATATTTTTAAATATATACTTTGTTTTGCAGTTAAAATTCATAATAATATTTTTAATAAAAATTGTATTGTGAATTTACGATAAACATATTGAAATTAATAAAAGGTTAATTGATAACATTTATTAAAAATATTGAAATTCAATTTAAAAATAAAAATGAAAAATTTAAACAAACAATTGATTGAGAAAACTAACTATATGAATTTAATAAAGGTAATGAAAGTGGGTTGAGAAAGAAATATTTTGTGCTAGTTATTAAATCAAATTAAATTTGAGAAATAAATATATGAAAGGAATAAAAAAAGATAAATGCTTAATATATAAGATTCTGATAAGACATATGAATCAATGAGAATTAGAGTAATTCTTTTTAAAAAAAAACGAATTATAGTAATTCTTAAAAGTCCTCATTTGAGAATAACTCCCAAAATAGTTTTTTTCAAGAATAATTTCTAAAAATACTCTAATTCAAGTACCATGATTCAAATTTATAACATAGAAGTGAATTAGATTTCAATAGTTTTTTCTAAAAAATATCCAAGTTAAAAATAATTATATCACTATTAAATTATTTATTATAAATCTAAAATGTAATTTATATATCAAATATTTATAAATTTTACTTGTAATATGATTCATATATTTAAAAGTATTTATTTATTATAAATTTTAATTATATAAATATTTATCCTATAAAATGTAAAAGCTAAGATACTAGTATCAAATATTAATCTCATGACAAGCTACTAAGGGAGTTTAACTAATTAATTGAACAAAACTGCATTAATTATTATCAATTTCTTAAAAGTTACGTAAAATTATAAATTTAATCTCTTTATTTATCTTAAATTTTGATTTTGATTTTCCTTTTAATTTATTTACTGGTCTCCATTTATGCCCAATCCAGTAGATTCAGTCTCGAAGTCCAGAATGGTACGTTATATGTTATTCAAGTCCAGAATGTTATTAAACATGTCATAGGACCATAAAATAGGGACGTCATTTTAACCATCTGTGCTATTTTTCTGGGAAAGAAAAAGAAAAAAGAAAAGAAAATAAACACAGCATGAATTCAACTGAGGAATGCGTGAGCAAGGTTGCAGTGCTGAGAGTATCCTCCTTCTCCACAATGCAGAATGCAATCTCAACCTTTGGAGACTCTTTCAACCTCATTTCCAAACCCACCACTCCTACACATTGCAACAAGCTTAAACCCTAGCTTTTGCTCAAAAAGGGTCAACAACTTGATCCTGTTGTGTCAGCGGCACCCACCACCAGCTTCAACCTTTCTGGGTTTTGAGCTGATTTCGGAATCTGGATATCAGAGGAATGCAGGTTTGGTCTCTCAATGCCTCTCAAATTGTAAGCTTTGGATGTGCTTTCAGTTATACTGAGTTCAGTGCATATTTGAGATCTGTTTAGAAACTCACATCACTGCACACCAGGTGTTCGCCAAAAGTTTCAGTGATCAAGCTTTCTATTGTGTCTGAAGCTTCCAGAGTGGTGTTTCTGTGAGTTTTTCTGGGTAGCTGATGGATAGTTAGAAGGGAAAAAAAGAGAAGACAGAATTCTCTGAAGGGGTGAGTGGTGAAGTAACAAACAGAAAAGGAAATTAAACCAAAAAATTTCGACACATGGTTAAAATGAGTCACTTATCTATTGTTCAATCACAACATAACATGTGACGGTTAATGTTCACGATTAATGTTCATTAGTAACTATTAATGTTGACTTCGGGATTGAATTTACATGATTAAACATAAACGAGAGACTAAATTCGTGAATAAATTTAAATAAAAAGTAAAATCGAAATCAGAGATAAATAAGAAACCAAATTTACAATTTTGAATAAAAATATAATGAGATTCTTACAAATAAAAAAAAAAAAAAAAAACTCTCGTGAGAGGCTTATGGGTCTACTTGTACCAATGCAAAAGGGAGATGGCGTTTGGTGATTCCTAACCAACCTATTTCGATAGTCTTGGAGGTGGCCTGCATGGGGAGCCATCTTTCACAGATAGTGGTTCTACCCTATCGTATCCTACCTACCAATCAATGCATGGATCGTTTACAGCTTCAGGTATATTAGCTGTAACGGTAATTTACAGCCTAATAAGGCTTAAACGAATTTAATTTACATTCAAACTCATTTACTTATATTAAAATATATATATATATATTTCAAAAACTTTTTCTATTTTTTTAAAAAAGACATTCTGATCTAGCTGGTGAATTATTTTGGCCAAACTATAATAAAAGATTTTACAAACGAAAATAAAAAGTTTGCAAACCAATCCATGAGTTGGCCTATTTAACTGAGAGCTTAAATGAGTTTGTTAAACATTGGGAAATTTAAATTTAGGCCTACAAAAATTGCTCCATTTAACTGCAATTTAGTGCAAATTGGCTAAATCTGTAAACTCAACGCTGTTATTTTGGTTTGAGACCACAAATATCTTCAATGAGAAACAATCATGCTTGAGTAAAGTAGAACTATTGTAAGTAATGGAGTCATGGCAGCTAATTGCCTAGTTTGAGGCTATTTAGCTGTGGTAGGTCTAGGGCCTAAATCTTTGTTAAAAAAAAAAGACACAAAAACAAAGAATTAGTAGTATTTATTGTGAAAATCAGAAGGCATAACAAAAGTATACGGACGGCATAATTTTACAAATCCAATAAAACCTAAGGACACGCATTTGTCTTACTATAGTACTCTTGCATTAAAATCTGTATAGTTTCGTAACTGACTTCTTCCTAACTAACTAGCCCAACAACAATTAATTGCATTAGAAGTGAACTACAAAATCTGAGAGCAATCTATTGACACAAAAACTGAGACAAAACTTCTCTGCAACGTTAGGACTATAAATTCAGAAATCACCACCTCGGAAAAACATTTATATTACCACAGTCCACAGCTCTCGGCCCCCAATTAATTGTACGAGCAATTGCTAAAAGAAAGAAAAGCACCACTCACTGAAATTTGTGTACATTATGAAGAAAGCTGACGAAAAAAGAAGCGGCAGAATTCATGACCCCCCTCAATGCCAACAAGAGATGTTACTTGATACAGTACATTCACAATCCTAGCATTCATTTTCCCAATCTTATCATACATCAAAATGGCCCGAATCAATAGTGAAGAAAAGAAACAATAAATACAATACCCCATGTAATTCACTACTTTCAAAACAACCTATTGGTAGTTGTAACATCGTTGGGATATCAATAAATGAAGGCAAGTAGGCCAGAAAATAAAAATAGATCACGAAATCTAACACAAGATAGATATCCCACCATAGTATAGAAAAATAGTACCACATTGTAGCCAAATAGTGTGTGTGTGCGTGTGCTACACATTAGAAAGACCTTAATGAGAAGCTGGTTGCAAAATTCTAGCAGAGTGCTCAGAAGCATTGGCAAGGCCTTGCAACATTCTCAAAATCTCACTTGTGTCTTCCAAATAATACTTGGCCTTGCTAGGTTTCTGGCCAACAGTGCATGGGAACACTTCAGCAACTGGAGATAGGGTTGCCTTTGCATTCATGATTACCCCAAACATGTCCTCGTCTGATCTGTCATCTCCAATGCATAGAACAAAATCTGGAATCACTCCCCTTTGTTGCATTGTTAAGAGAAGACGTTCTGCTACGATTCCCTTACTCACACCCTGCACCGAAAGATGAAAAACAAGAGGAAATAGTCAACCCAACCACATTTCATGACCAAATATTAGAACTAATTCCTGTGATCTACACAAGTTCTTTAGAAGGTATCCAATCCCAAATGCATTCCAAATTTCCAATAGTTTTGAACAGAATATTATGTAACAAACAGCAGTCAACTATACAAAACAGAGAATATAATAGGGTTGTCAAAACATGGTTCTGGGCCAGTTATGAGCACCACTACAATTAAATCTCCTTCAAGGTCCAAATCCAAAGATCCTTTCTGATTAAAGAGGCCACACAAGTCATGTCTATAAGATGCATATAAAGTATAAACTTCTTCAAGCAAATATGACTAACCTAAAAATAGATAAAAAGTGGAAAGTTTTTCTTTTACTGACCTGAGGTTTTACTTCCACAATGTTTGGACTACTCTTAACAGAAACAGGCTCATTGGCAAGAACACTTTCCAGATGATCAAAAAGCTCTTTAGCTTGGCATGAACCAAAGTCCCGGTCTGCATACTCGTAATTCCAAACTAGAGCACTTTCTTTGGCATCTATGTTAGAACCATCAGTTGTTTCCATATATAACTGCATAACCGGCTCAGCAATCTGTTTCCACTCAAAATCGGGTACTGGAACACAAGTTTCCCATTCTGCATTTTGATTTGTCCTGGACAAAAAAAGATAAACTTCAGCTTAAGTACATGAGCAAGCTCTGCAAGGAAAAGTATTTTTCCTCAACATTCTCTCATACATAAAATGAAAGTGAGTTTATTTTGCTGTTAATGATAAAAAAAAATCCAAATATGATCTCTCAATCCCATCAAATTTGGGACAAAGAATCAAATTCCATCATTCTTAAAATTAATAAAATAAACAAGTAAAAAAACCATTAACATGATTTGCAGTAACCACAAACTCTTCCTGTTCCTAACACACAAGGAAAGAGGATATACCTCACAAAATAACCATGCTCTGCAGCGATTCCCATCCTTTCACAAGAAGAAAACCATTCAGTAAGAGTCTTTCTCTCCCTTCCACTTACAATGAAAACATGATTCTTGGTGTCCCTGCACAAGATGTTCAAGATGCTAACGGCTTCAGCATTAGGCGTTGTACTCATCGACCCAGGCTGCACCATAGTGCCATCATAATCCAAAAGAATTGCTCGGTGCTTGGTCCTCTTATAAGCTGAAACAATATGTTCCACAGATAGCTTTCTAAAGTTTGGATCCAAAGCAATCACTCGGAAGCCTAAACCAAAACCAATTCCCCAGCATCTCCTCCTCAGATGATCTCTACATGCCCTTTCCAGATCCTGCAAGAAGCTACGTGCCCAATAAGCAACATCATGTGTACTGACATATCTATAATGCTTCTCATGCCGCATCTGCTTTTCAGCCTCTGGGACCATCAATGCAGAATCCATAGCTTCAGCGACAGAATCAATGTTCCATGGATTCACTCGAATTGCCCCACTTAATGAAGGGGAGCAGCCAATAAACTCAGACACCACCAGCATACTCCTCTTTTGAGTAAGCGGGTCTGTCCCTAAAATCTCATCTATCTTCTCACTTCCTTGCCTACAAATGATATATTCATAAGGTATAAGGTTCATGCCATCTCTCACTGCTGTAACAAGGCAACATTCTGCAATCACATAATAAGCAATTCGCTCATAACTCTGAAGTGGTGTATCAATCAAGACTACAGGTGTGTATCCAGGCCTTCCAAATGTATTATTTATCCTCTTCACCGTGGCATAAGTTTCACTTTGTACCTCCTGCACATCTTTTCCGCGACCTCTTGCAGGGTTAGCAATTTGGACCAGAACAACTCTGCCCCTCTTATCAGGATGTTGTAAAAGCAATTGTTCCATGGCCAAAAGTTTTAAGCTGATTCCTTTGAATATATCCATGTCATCGACCCCAAGCAGCACAGTCTGATCTCTGAACTGTTTTTTTAACTCCGCAACCTTGCTTTCTGTCTCGGGATGACTCATGACTGATTGGAGCTGACCTATGTGAATACCAACAGGAAGAATCTTAATGCTTACAGTTCTTCCATAGTACTCAAGGCCAATGTAGCCACGCTTGGATTGGTAAGAAATCCCAAGCATTCTACTGCAACAGGAGAGGAAATGCCTGGCATAATCAAATGTATGAAACCCAATAAGGTCCGAATTCAGAAGAGCTCTAAGAAGTTCATCCCTAACAGGAAGAGTTCGGTATATCTCAGACGAAGGAAATGGACTATGGAGGAAGAATCCTAGCCTCACCCTGTTAAATCTCTTTCTCAAAAATGTTGGAAGTACCATCAAATGGTAGTCATGAACCCACACAAAGTCATCATCAGGGCTAATGACTTCCATCACTTTATCCGCAAATATCTTGTTCACAGAGAGATAAGCTTGCCAAAGGGACCTATCAAAACGACCGCCAAGATCAGGTGACAGTGGAAGCATGTAGTGAAACAAAGGCCATAGATGTTGTTTGCAGAATCCATGATAGAATTTACTAAAAAGCTCAGGAGGGAGGAACGTTGGCACGCATTTGAAAGTGTCAAGCAAGTACTGAGCAACATCATCTTGCTCACTTGGCTCAATCTCTTCTTTAAGACAACCAATATATATAGTTTCCACATCATCCCCAAGACCATCTTTCAGCTGTAAAAGAAGTGAATCCTCATCCCATGTGAACTCCCAAGTACCATTGTCTTTTCTGTGTGCCTTTAATGGAAGCTGGTTACCAACAATGATCATCCTCTCTTGAGAGACTGAGGATGGAGTATCAGAGCAAACACTGTTGCTGGTCTCATCATCTAGTTCAGACAGTACTCCAGCAACAGTTGCCACTCGAGGGAGCCTTTTCTTCTCACGGCCGAAAGTTGGGGAGCCACAAGAAGTAAGATCTAACAAGTTAGAATATGATCTTGAAACCATTTTGATGATGGTCAAATGATGAGCTTTGGTGGACAAGATGCAGAAGCAGGCTTATATTAATTGTTCACTTCACAGTCCTTCAAACAGCCATAATAAGGATGAAATTTCAGAAATCTGAAAACAAATTAAATGTCATTTATAGCACGAAACTAATAAGTCCAGCAGAATCAATATAACCTAATGTTACATTACAACAAAGGTCCATAACAAAAATTTGATATGTTTTCTTTACACCTCAGGATTTCAAAAAATTCAGGTTTCGCACATAGTACTCATGAGAAAAGAGCAGAGAGGGAGATAAATATAAAATCTCACTAGAACCCCTTCAGCTGGGACAGACAATAGTTGTGTACTTTAATGACAAATTATGTTTCGAAGAATACCGCGTTCAACCAAAAAGGCAACCATAACAACAATTTGAGAAAATCCTAAAAATGGAGAACATTTGAATCTGTTAATAGAATTATTAATAATACCACCTACCAAAAGGAAAAAATGCATCCACTAACACTGAGAATTGGAGCAACGTTTCAGGAAGGCTGCGTGAACACTTAAATGGATCCAAACACCAAGATATATAAAAATGCTCGATTAGCCCATCTTCCTTTGATGAACGAAGAAGCTCAAGAGAGGCCAAACCAGCGTTGAATGAACAGAAGAGCAAGAAAGGAAGAAACTTTACACAACAGCAATGAAGAAAAATCCTACCCTTTGAAAACAACAAGCAAAAGAGAGGTGGTGAGTGGTGTGAGTTAAGATATGAGAGACAGACACCAAAAGATTCTTCTTTTCTTTCTCTTCTCAGTCACACACAAAAACACTCACCTGAGTGAGCAATGGTGTCAACTGGGAATCCCTTTTTCTCTTACCAAACCAGAAAATTCATAGTGATATTTTTTGCCTATTACACCCAACTAACGACAAATTGGGATGTCTTTATACAAAGAATTTGATTCTCTCCTCCCCTCAAACACACGCACACGCACACACTCTCACTATGTGTGAATGTCTCTATCTCAGTGATGTGTGATGACATGACTACCCCGAAACAGTGAACTCCAACATCCTTAACCACGGTTAGTTTTTTCTAAATGAAAGATTAACTCCACCAAACCCTCCTCAAATGTGACGGTGGTGCTTCACTGCCACCACTAAGACATGCTTAATGCACACTAAAGCGCGTGTAATCATATCTCCATTCAATTTTTTTTTTCCTTCCAGTTCCAGCATATATTCCCTTGTCATTCTCTTGTGTGCAAAGTGGGCTTGTCTGGTTTTTTAGGTTCAAATATATTCTAACTAACTCGTGAAATTAATTTAACGCAAAGTAGTGTTTAATTTTCTTAAATTGTGATTTGGACATGGTTAATGCCTGCTTGAACATAATTAATTTTATCATTGTTTCCGGTGAGAATCACATAGGGATAACTCATGTACTCCTTTGTGCATATTGTTTCGAAAATATTTGAATAATTTCATTTTTAAATTGATTTTAGTAAATTTTCTAACAACATTCCTGTTAAAAGTTGTTTTATAGAATTCCTTAAATTAAGAACTAACTCTTATATAATCTTACCAATGGAGAAATTCACGGTTTAATTCTTAAAAATTATAAGATCATCTATTTTTAACTTTTTAACAATTTTACTTTTATAAAGAAAATTTATTAAAATACTCGAATTTCATATAGTATTGTAAGGCTCATAAAAAAATAAATCCAACAACTAATATTGGAGATTCTCTTGAACAATGTACTAGTTATATTAACTATTAAAATGCTAGTATGATTTTGTAGAAATTATTGACAAGCAGGACCTTAGAATTTGCTGCAGAGTATATTACACCCGCAATGTTAGTGAACAACATTGCAACATGTGTCTTTCTTAAAAAAAAAAAAAAGTGTCCGATAGAGCTTAATTTATGAACAAAGTGATTCTTAATTGTTGTTCCGGGTTGCAAGATATTTGGTTTTTTTTTTTTTAAGAGAATGTAGAAAAATTTTGCTCTTTCAAAACTCAAAACAGGCTAATTGAAATATGCATTCAAATCTTAAGCATTATCATGCAAATATTTGGAAGAAGAGAATATAAGAGAGGGATAAATTATGTAAAAACGTACGTTATAATAGAATACACCAATTATATAAATGACATAAATGTTATTATCATTCAAGTAAGCGTGATGCATACATATGCCATATATCAATTGATGTTTTTGAACATTTTATCATAAATCACGTAAATATAAATATAATTTATGGTAAATATTAATTTAAAGTTTGGTCAATATTTAAGTTATTAAATTTATTTTCACCAAAAGTATAAAATCTAATCTGAAATAGTGAAATATGTTAAAAAAATTACCGGTAACTCATGATCTTTATATTTAAAATAAATGTAAAATACTCAATTTAAAAAGATGATTTTTTTCTCCTATCATACTATAATTCTAACCCACAAACCATGATAAACAAAATTGAATCCGTAGGTTATCTATCTGACTTTGTTTCAAATTTGACGGAAAAATCTTACTTTGACTCGGATCGGAGTCAGGTTTAAATTTTTTTCGACTTGGGAGGGAGTCAGGACGGGAATAGAGTTGAGTATGTCCTTTCCGTTTCATCGTGATCTCCCTACTCGTTCCCTAACTATATTTTTATAATTATTAATAATGTAATTATATATATATATATATATATATATATATATAAATAGAATATTATTTTAACAATAAAATAAATAATACTATAATTATAAAAAAATTAAAAATTATACATTTAATTAAAAATATAGTTTAATTCTTAAATACGTTTTCATTATTTATTCTTTATAAAATCATATATGTGTTGATTGAATTAAAATATAATTAATACATTAATCTATAATTTATTTAAAGTATATAAACATCTTATTTTTTAAAATGTGAGATGAATTTTTTCTAATAGATTTCCCCAAATCCAATAAAATCCGATAAGAATAGGATTGAATTCAATTTTTTTCACTTCCATGTTTTATAAACTCAAATCTATTTCACTTTTTATGAGAAGGATAATGGGATTAGAGAAACTCACTCCCAACCTCTGCCCAGTTGTCATCCCTACAACCCACCTCCTCTGTGAGTTATTTCCCTCATTTCACATGTTTACTTTTACACAACGAGGACGTGCTTCTTTTTTATTTACTTTTTTTTTTTTTGGTTTATGTCGTCATTGAGCATTGGAAA
This sequence comes from Glycine max, assembly GCF_000004515.6. NCBI lineage: Eukaryota > Viridiplantae > Streptophyta > Magnoliopsida > Fabales > Fabaceae > Glycine > Glycine max. Next base: position 36,288,257 of record NC_038256.2, on the reverse strand, counting down.
CCCATTTTTAGATTTTCTATTATAATATCATTTATAACCCTTCTCTTTTACCCTTTTTGTAGTGCACGAGCCTTTTTTTCATTTTTTTATTTGACTTCATTTTCAGTCATGGAGCCTCAAGCTAAAAATGATTATTATTATTCTTTTTTTTTTTTTTATCGTAGTTGTATATTTGCTGTTCGCGGTGGAGTATAATAACTTGTGAGAGAGACGTTTAGTTTTAATGACATGTATAAATTTAAGAAACTAAACTAAAAATTATAACAAATTAGTTCAATCAATGAATTTTATTCCAACTTCTCAATCAAATTCCCTTTGTTTTAATGACATGTATTATTTTTTTGGTAGACCCCTAATTTTTAATAAAATATAGTTTTTTTAACTGAATAAAATATAGGTATTAGTTTTTTATTAAAAGAATATTACTAGTTTATGAGGAGCTCACCACAAAATCGCTTTGGGCCTAAAAATACATTAGACTAACCTATTTTTTTGGTTTGGATTCATCATATTGAAAACCTTACAATTCAGCACCTATACCAAATTAGGATAGGTCAATCATTTTAGAATCAAACCTAATCAAATTGTTAGTCCAAAGCAATCTATTAAAGACTTTGAATCCGACCCATTAACATTCTTAATATATATATATATATATATATATATATATATATATATATATATATATATATATATATATATATAACTTGTAATCTAAATTTTTTAGAATATGATGGTAATTTTTCTTTATTGTTTGAGTTCTATTATTTTGTCCTCGTCATCTTTTGTCGCACTTTGTTGTGTGTCAAAGGAAGAGCGGATACTTGTTCTTTGATATTCAAGACAAATATTATCTCAATATAGTAAATAAGAATGAATAATTATTTTATTTTGAAAATTTCACTCTTTATATACTATGACTCTTAGTATTTATGAACCTTATCTTATTATTAATGTCATGATAATCCTTCGTTGTATAATAATATTATGCCTCTAACATTAACATTGCCTACTGTAATAAGGTCGAACAATTCCCAATGATAAAGTATTATTCGATTATATGGTTATCTAAGGGTTCTAGTCCCTTATGGGATAAAAGAAACATTACTTGTCTCGAAGCATTAAATAAAAAATAAGTACACTTAATTTCTTAAAAATATAAAAAGTTTGCAATATTTACTTTATTTAGTACTACTATTAATTAAATGGGATAATTCGTAGGAAGAGTAAACAGAAGAATATACAATCACTAAAAAATACCAGGATTTATCTGGATCTGTTTCACGATCACCCTACCGACAATATTTCTTGTCTTGCGTCATGTACAGGAGCAATATGTAACAAAAAAAATATATCCTTTATATTTGAGGTGCACCCTAAACTTTTATTACTAGAAAATTACTTGTCATGATTTATAAATTGGTTCCATGGCAACTTCATAATCAATATCTGGACCGAACATGCTAGATTAGAATTCGTAACGTATAGCAAAATAGATTGCGTGATCATGACTTAAAAAATATTTCATCAGTTCTTTTTAATCTTTAAAAAGAATTTTAAATTGACTAATGTTTTTATTTTTTAATGAGATATTCAAACATCCATTCAAATTTTATTCTATGATCAATATATAATGTTATTTTAAAAGAATTAATAATATATCTATTAAGATTAAAAGAGAGAACAAAAATATTTTAATAAAATTATCTCCAAATATAAATTAATTCTCTTGTAATGTTTGATCAGTCATTTTAAGACAGATAGAATATCAACATTATGAATTACTCCAAGCCAAGTTCAGGTTACTGCATATCATCTCAATTAAATTAAGACAACGCCTGTGGTAATGCAACATAGACTTTAATTAATGACCCGCTTTACTAATATTAATCAAATGTTTTTTTGAGTCTTTGATTTTGAGCAAAAGTATACATATGAAAGTTAAATTTTCATATTCTGTTCATGTAAAAAATAAACAAATTTAATTAAATTACATATTATTCTCATTGACATTCTTATAGAACCCTTTATTTATTAAAATTTCAAATAAATTAAGGATTTTTTTTTTAATTTTGTCAACATCGATTAATTGATTTTAAGCAATTAAAAATTAAATTTTATATTTAAAAAATAAAATGTTCATTATGTATTCATATTTGCAAAATAAGAAATATTTTTCAATAACTTTTTCTATGATCTTGTTATTTTAGATCAACCTTAAAAAATTTTAAATAAGAATTTTAAGGCTCTTGCACTATAATGGAGTAATTTTTTTTAAAATGACCATAATGGATGTATTTTTTAAAAATTACAAAAAATGAAAAAAAAAGATGCTTTGAAGTACAATTTTACTATAAAAAATCATGCTCAAAAGCACGATTTTATTTTTGATAAAATTGTTACATTAAAATTATATATGTATATATGATCTCAATTTTTAAAATTTTTTTATTATTAAAATTTGAAATCATATGTTAAAATATGATTTCAACATTTTTTTAATTTTAAAAATTGTATTTTAGCATACGATTTTAGTTCTTAGAGGATTTTTTTTAACAAATGAAAAGTAAAAATCATATTTTGATATACAATTTTTTCATTGTGAAATTGTATATTAAAGTATTGTTACTTATTTTCATATTTTTTTTCAAAAATATTTATTATAGTATTTTTTTTAAATTTTACCCATTTTTGTTACTAACCCGATTTTTAATTTTGAATATGTCACACACTAATCATTATATAAACAAATTTGGTTTAAAAACTATTTTTTATGTTCATGTCCATCTATTATTATAAAAAATTATTTTCTTATTTTTAGTATTTTATACAAGTAATAGTAAAAGAAAAAAAATATTATTTCATAGCTTTCTATAAATATTTCTAAAAAATTGTTTTTATAACTATTTACAAAATACAACAAATCCTGAAATATTTTTTTTATCAGATATCTAATTTGTTTTCAAGAAATTTATTTTCAAGAAAGTAAGTATTGTAAGTTTAATTACATTTTCGGTATAACATTTACCCGAACATTAAAAATAACAAATACTAAAACAAATTTTATCGGTGGAGTGTAAGTTTTAGGTTATTGATAATTAGTACTCAAGGAACTAAAAAAAAAACTTACTATACATATAATAGGAAAACATAAAAAAATTATAAACAATATAAATTTATTCATTTCAATATAAAAAAATCTTTCAGTTTTTTAACCCTAGTTAACATTTGCCTAAGTTTTAATAACATTATTTTTGGACCAGCCGTTGATTACCGTAACTTTTCTTTAACAAAGTCATGAAATTTACTTATTTAGTTATTTTTATTAAGTCACTTATGATTTTTGTGAGTTTGATTGTGAAAAAATAGATGAGAAAAGAAGAATTTTTTTAAAATAATACGTGGATCACAAACTTCTAAGTAGAGTTGTGTTGGTAACGTCAATGATTTGCGTGCCACTTTTATATAATAAGTCTATCATTTGTGTTAAGTTGCTTCTTGACGTTGAGTGATTGTGTCCACTTAGCGTGTGGATACCATTTGTAATATTACAATCATCACATCAAGGCTTAAAAAAAAAACTACAAATGAAGAAAATTAATACAATCATTACTGATGCCAAACTGCTACTCGATGCCCATTCATCATGCGTCATAATTAGCCTTCTTTCTCTCAGTTACAACTTAACAATAATTATTATCTACTTTTATTTTTTTTACTTAGTTACTTTCTCTTTCCTAAAAAAAGAGGAAAAAAAAAACTTTTATATGACCATAACATAACAACAATACAAGATTAAACTTCAAGTTATCACACTTTAGTGGAATAACAAAGTCTCAAACTTATAGCAAATTATTACTTTATCAATAAATTAACGGGCAGATTTACCGAAACATTACAGAACAATTTGTTAAATACTAATAATTCAAAATATTCATTTATCAATGGGATATTTAAAACTACTTAATGATAAATTTTATTCGTTTACTTAATATAAAAATATGCTAATTAAGAATCAAATTGTGTAAATTTAAGCATTAAATAATTCTTTAAAAATAGAATAAATTATAAGTTTATACAATAAATAATTATTTTGAAAATATACTAAATTATACTTTTGTTCTCTTATAATATCCAATTGTAGTTTTTGGTCTTTCTTTTTTTAATTCTTCAATTTTTAACTACCTAATTTTGTAATTTTGTAATTTTAATCTAATAATCAAATATTTATTTATTGATAGTTAAAATTGTATCATTAACTATGATAACATTAAATAGATGACGTAAAATTCTTTTTAGACATGTGGGTATTTTTGTTTTTGTTTTTTTTAGGAATTAGGAGGTATGTGGGGGTTTTTTATTTGACACTCAACAAATTTTTCTTCCACATGATCAATCTATTTTAGGATAAAGTGATAGCTTCAATTATAACTCCATACTAACCAAACCCAAAACCTTGATTAATTATTATATTATTTTAGGGTAAAGTGTGGATAATTTCGTTGATGTATGCGTTATTTTTCTTAACACACTACAACCAGCTCAATGGGAAATGAATAATTTAATAGAGGCAATCAACGAGTTCAATGTTCTTGAGTAATGAGTACATATATATAGAACCCAAACTCAAGAGTCAAGACTCATTTGGATGATGATGGCATGGTCTCTAAAGTGTGTAATGTGTTGAAGGTCTATTTTCAGTTTGCAATGTCAAAAAATATTTTAAAAAATTATAACAACCTTTTGATACAACGTATAAGTAACAAATGGTTGCTGGCTTGCTGCAACTCAAACCTTGCATGCTTTGCATGGTTTGGAAGGGAGGTGAATTGGAAATTTGCAAAATAATAAATTATCTTTCCAAAAATGCTTTTTTTTTTAAAAAAAATTGCTAACGTGGTTTTATTATGTATTTTTTTCTTTCAAATTTATTATATATAATAGTATGTAATTAATGACATTATAAAAATAATTATAGATACTCTCAGTGAATATATTATTTACTCTGAATAATAAATATCTCTGTACATATATTTTAAATTACATAAAATGGTTTTAAAATTTAATGTTTTATTATTGGGTTTACAAAAATAGTTTATACAATTGTTGGATTGGATCAATAATAGTTTTTTTTATTAAATTCTTTCATTACTTAACATTATAATTTACAGAAAATTCAATGCATTACCCTTTTTTCCATGTTTATAAATTGAGAACATCTTCTATTATATTTTTTTTTATCCTTAAGACGACACATGACTTCTCAAATTGTATTTCTATTTCTTTTTAATTCTCACCTTTTTAATTTTTTTATTTATTCACCATTTTAGAATAATATAAATTATTATTTTCCTTATCACACCCCTATCTTGAAAAAGGATATAGGGAACATAGATAAAATAAACTAAGGATTCAAAGTAAATTTCAATAAATATTCTTACAATTTAATTATATTTCTTAGTTTATGTGGAAAACTTTAAATAATAGATCAACTTTTTATTTAAACCAAAACTGTATCTTAATTCAATTACTTTAATTTCATAAACTTTCCCTTAAATTCAAAAATACTGCTAAAAAATAATGTTGTGTTTAAAATATTTTATTTCTATTTTAAATTTTATTAAAATTGAAAAACTCATATAATACACAAAGACTTGTTAATACATTTGCTAAAAGTAAAATGCTCCGGATACAAAAGGACATAATAAAATATGAAATTCCTGTAAAAGAATTGCTAATATAAATAAATAATTTTCAACAAATAATTGACTTAGCATGTAATGTTATATCTTTGGTGTTAGTTATCGGTACAAATTTATATAATCAATCAGAGATGAATATTTTGTCATATTCCAAAGACTGAGGAATATTATTCTTCTTCTTTTATTCGGAGAGTCAAAACCAGGATGATTGACTGGTGACCAAAGAATAGTAATGAAAGCGATGAGCTAACTCCCCAAAATGATGGGTTACTATAATTTAGATCTATGGTCAAATCATACTTACCTTGCAAAACCAAAATTATGATATATATATATATATATATCACCAGAGATATGTTTGGTAAGTATTTTAAATTACTTTTTAGTTTTTTTTAATTATTTGAAATGCTTGTTAATTTATAAACTATCTTGATTAATATATAAGTGGGTTTGTTCAAAATAAACTTGTTTATTTTATGATTATATTTTAGTAGTTTCTAATTTATTTTTAGATTGTTTCAATTAGTGTTTTAGCTTTATATGAATTTTAAAATTTAATTTATCTTTTATACTCAACACCTATGTTTTTTCGTCTGAAGGTGATTTGTCCATTATTAAAATTTAGAATATTATTAATTTGTTACTTATGTTTTATATATAATTTTAAGAGATTAACGATAATGTACTGATGCTGCTGTAAAATAGTGTTGACATCCGATTATAAAATATCATTTATTTGATGGTGAAGATAATTTTATAAAAATTAATAAATTTCATATATTATAATTTGTGATTGAATAATAGTATAAATAATGTTTTTATTTTATTTTAATAATTTTCATCTTGTACACAAGTGACTGGCAGTAAGAAAAAAATTTGTGACTTTGATACCACAACAATGTGAATCAATCTAAGTCTTGAAAGAGTTATTTAGTGTTGTAAATCTATCACCTGTGCATGTCTAGTATTCAAAGGTGGAAGAAGTTACATGGTATCAATTCGTAGTTGAAAATGTTATGATTTGAATGACCGTAACTATGCTTAAAGTTGGGGTTTACGTGGCTTATTGTTCCCCTATAGAAAAAGACATCTAACTGTCTACAAATAATAACGATCGAGTTGAAGTGGGGAACCCAACCCCACCAATTATTGTTCTAAAATGATTCTCCTTCAGCCACCGAAAATGAAATAGTGGTTATAATGGTCATCAAAAGTTTGTGTAAAAATATAAATGGTATAAAAATATTGGAAATTAGCTCGCGTGAGTTAAGTGGGTTTAAAAGCGAACAAGCATCCTACGTTTCTAGGAAAAAAAATTGATGGATGGGCTTCGGAAGATTTGACCTAATTTTGAATAAACCCACTCAGATATTCACAAAGGACCTCCCTAGTCTTTGTTTTACTATCCGAGAAACAATATAGCCATTTAATTTTTTTTTATTGGTATAATTTTTTTCTAACTGAAACTAAACTATTGATGTAAATATTGCAAATATATATTTAAAGTTTATAGAATGTTATTAATAGTATGATCCAGTGACAATGTAAATTAATTTTTTATACCAAATAAAAGCATATGAAAACATATGTCAGTGTCACATTATATGATTAGCCTAATATTACTAATTATTTTATTTCATCATATAAAATTTACATTAATAAAAACTTTGGTTTTGAATCTTATAATCAACCTCATCTATTTACATTAGGAGAGATAAGTTTAGATATAAGTTTATTACATGGATTTTTTTTCTTTCTTTTTAGTGAAAAGAAATAAAGATGTATTGTACAACAAAAAGCAATGGCGACTACTCATATACCGAAGATCTTACATCGACTAGTGATAACATTAAGGATGAGTTTATTTAAATTAAAATAAAATAAAATAAATATTTATTTTAAAAAACACATGATTTACTTCTTAAAATAAGTATAAAAAAATCTATTTTTAAGCCAAAGTAATTTAGACAAATACATTAAAAAAACAAAAAAAAATATTTATTTTAT
>NC_038256.2:36248820-36250440 GCF_000004515.6 Glycine max | reverse complement strand
ATTCTTTTATTGGTTATTGAAGGTAAAATATATTACTTTTATGTTATTGAAATGTTAAGGAATGATGTTAGACGCATACCTTGATTAGTAAATTAATTATGATTGATTACTACCAGTTTAATATTGAACTTACGTGGTTATACACAAATAAGTGGTCCAGTCTTTCCAAAATAAAATAATTTACTTGATAATTAAATGAGAGAATTTAATTTAATCAAACAAATATTTTAGTCTTCTGTTTACTTGAAACTATCCTTGTCTTATATCAGGAAGTTTCTGGAGATAAAAAGATATGAGATAGTTTTTGTCTTCAAATATAAAAATAAAGAGATATAAAATTATATTAAATAAAATCTCTTTTTTTTTTTAATGACTCAAGTTCATATTTTTTTAACATTATAAATAGAAACATCTACCTGAGAGCAAAGTAGGAAGATGGTTTGCTATTTAAAGTTTTATTCATCAAAAGTTGATAGCAGAAATTGATCTTGGTATTGTGGTATGAATAATACATGTAGAATTTTCACACGGTTGAAAATAAATTGTTACTCCATGGATGCTGAATACATAAATCTATTTTTTATCTATTTATTATTGTTGTATATTTTGAATGCAAAATAAATCATAATTTTCTATTACAAGTGTTAAAAACATTTCTATGTAATTATCAATTCCAACTCACATTAAGTACCCCTCCTTAGATTTGGATTGTTATCCAATCCGATTGTTTCAACGGACTCATATCCGATCTGATCATCTTTAGCGTGTTGAACATACTGTTAGGCTGATGTGGGTGCAATCACATACTGAAATCCTGAGGAGTATGGTGCATTTTGATACATCACAAATGCTTCAACCCTGAAATATGGGGAGAATGCGGAATGTAGCCTACGATAAAAAGGGCCTCACTTTGACTCAAAAAGACAACTTAGACAATACACTTCATTTGAATGCTTTGGACTACATTGCTTCCATCAACCATCAAGTCTTTTTCTAAATCAATATGTAATTTTGGTCTTTATATTTTAAAATTTTTACATTTTTTGTTTAATCGTTCATTTTGTATATATTTTATTTCTTTTATTTTATTTCAATTGAATTTTAAATTTAATAAATTCATTTAAGATACTATAAAAAATTAATTTAAATAGTTAAAATGTATAAAATGAATAAATAAATATTTCCAAAATTAAGAATTATACCAAATTTCAAAACTTCTAAAATGTAAGTACTAAAATTACAAAAAATGACAAAAATCAAAGTTGTGTATTTAGAATTAAAGAAATATCAAAATTATAATTTAACATTTAAAATATAATTTTAGCAGTTTCAAAACTCTCATTTGTAGATTAAGGTCTTGTTTGGAAAAGCTTATTAATTGTTTATTTAAACTTAACTTTTTTTTTATATGTATCGGCAACAATGATAATCAACTGTCAAAATAATTTACAACACCATTATATTAGTAATCTGTGTGTGTTGCTACAAATCTAGAACAAATATTCATTCACATTCCTTTGCTTCATCTCCCATTCATGATTCTCATAGACAATCCTACTCCCACCAGGTAAATAAGTTATGAAGAAAGATTGCGAATTGGTTATCCTGGGGGTTTTTTTA